>NW_027526152.1:900000-1025756 GCF_052094955.1 Ictidomys tridecemlineatus
TCAGTTATGCTCTTTTCCATCATGCTATTTTATAAATGATGGCCGACACCATCTCTCATCATGCACTTGTTATAAATAAGCCAGAACTAAAGAAACACCATCAGTAAATGACAGGGTGGCATGATCAATGCATTTTCAGAGGTATGAAGATGCTTAAGGATGGAAATGAACAGAATATCTAACAAAAAAGATAACCATTATTATCTAATTCATGAAGACAGTCATAACATGGAGAGCCTATGAAGGTATTATATATTTTTATAATTATAAATAGTATATAGTTATCATAAGTATAAGCACAGACCAATGGACTATTGTAATAGCATTAAACTTTCTCCCACCTACTGAAAGAAAACGAATAAAGAAAACATTTGCATCACTAATATTGATGGATATATTTTACTGTCAATATTTTAAATATGTAAGAAAAATCATTTAAAACTATAAATAAGCCTCTTGCATATTTGAAAATTTTAACCAAAAGTTCTTTTAATCTTTATGAGAAAATAAACAACCCTGGATAACTACCACTTGTTTTTAATATAACAGGACAAATTTATTTCACAATTTAGAACATTTCAAATGCAATACTTTGGTTTGTAGTTCAAACTTAAAATATTCCACTTTATGCTACCACATATATCATCTTCATAGCTCTGGAAATCCATTGATCCTGCCACTCTGTCATTTATGATGGTGTTTCTTTAGTTCTGGCTTATTAATAACAAGTGCACAGTTAGGAGATGGAGTCGGCCACTGTATATAAAATAGTATGATGCAAAAGAGCATAACTGAGTCCAAATGTAATCAAGTGAAATGTTATTGTATTGCATGAGCATCACTTCACTGGTCCATGTTTGAGTTTTGATTGTTTCATCCATTGGTTTTGGTGGCTACTTCAGTCAACTTGATATTTTATAATTTAATTATAACCAATTAAAAACTCATCAATCCAAAATGAAAACAGTTATAGTTAAATATATATACATATATGTATATATATTTAAAGGTAGACATTTCATTGTCATCAAGATTTCACTAACCAATGTGATTCTGCAACCTGTACACTCAGAAAAATGAGAAATTATACCCCATCTGATTCAAATGTATGATATGTCAAGATCATTGTACTGTCATGTGTATCTAATTAAAACAAATAAAAAAGATTTGACTATACCACAATTACATATTTAGATGCGTTTTTCTGAAATTTCACAATGTGATTTTAAACTTTACAGTAATTTAAAAGTCAACATAAATTGGTTATAGGTATTTGAAAAGAAGTTTCCTATAATCCATAATCACTTGAAGGATAGTTGTGTGTGTGTGTGTGTGTGTGTGTGTGTGTGTGTCCTTGTCAAAAGTAGAACATCTTTAAAATGTTCTGTGTTCTTTATGAGGATTACAGATACATTTTATAATTGAATGAATATTCTGGTCTTAAATGTACATTTATTTTGTTCCTCCTCATCACAGCCCCAGTACTAGTGCAATGGTGTGATGAGATTCAGGGATGTCCCAAGTTTGGATTGAGGCTCTGCTACCACTTCATGAAATTCTAAGTAACTATGAAGACAGAATCCATGATTTTCATTTGTAACTGGGCCCAATCAACTGTGTAACTGGCCCTGGTGCTCGGTTAGTGAAGTATGTGTTTGGTATCACTTTTTGTCAAGGTGAGTGTGTAACTGGCCTGGCCCTGTAAAGACCTGGGTCTGTAACAGCCACATACAGTAGATGTTGTTAGTATTTGTTAGTAAAATTTTCTTGGAATGCAGCCACACCAATCCATTACCTACTGTCTGTGGCTGTTTTCAACTTAGAATGACAGGATTGAAGAGCTGAGATGAAGGTTGTATGGTCTGTGACCTTAAAACATCTACCCTCTGATCCTTACAAAAATGCTCTCCTATTCCTGCGCTAAGTGCTGGATTTTGGTAAGTGTGGTAATAACATTTGCTGTGTATTCATGTGGAGAAGGATCATTATGTCTCAGCTTTGTTCCACAACATTTCAGGATATACAGAATATACTGATCTCTTCATTATAATTGGTTTTAAGTTTATTATTTTTTCTCTTCTAGCAGTGTTATCATTGTGAGTCATACATACATTGTTGCTCTTGAGCTTGATTTGCATAAGTATTCTAGGATTTATGAAGAAATTGAAATGTAGGTATCCACCATAATTTTATAGGAAATCCTACTTCTTCCTTTTAAGACTTTCTGAATCTCATTATCTTACATATTTTTCATTCTTACAACATAGAATTACATTTCAACTTACTACTTATTCTAAAAACATTTAATT
Source organism: Ictidomys tridecemlineatus (assembly GCF_052094955.1). Lineage (NCBI taxonomy): Eukaryota > Metazoa > Chordata > Mammalia > Rodentia > Sciuridae > Ictidomys > Ictidomys tridecemlineatus. The sequence goes on from NW_027526152.1 coordinate 902,310, forward strand.
GTCTATTTCATTAACACAAGTAACACTCTATAGAGTTAGTAGTATCAGTTATTTCATGAATTTTGTTGCAAATTGATAAATTATAATTACATGTAGTTATGGATTACAAAGTAATGGTTTCATGTTCACAATGTGGAATGAACTTAAATAAACATTACTTATCATGCTTTGCAGGAGAACACCACAAAATTATTTTTGGTAATTTTGAAATGTGTATTACTAGTAACTGTAGTCAAATGCAAGGCAATAGAGCTTATTGTAATTCTTTTTTCCTTTTACTATTTATTGGTGCATGTTATTTATTCAGAATGGTAGATTTCATTGTGTCTTATTGGGCAAAGATCTTAATGAGCTTCTTGCTCTTGTCTAACTGAAATTTTTACCCCTCATCAAGGGCTCCCTAGTTTCTGGTAAACATCATCCTAGTCTCTGCTTCCATGAATTTGATTTGATGATATTTAGCATACATCAAATAGTTTTATACATTATATTCATATATGTATATTTATACACACTCATGGATATGAGACATATATACATTATTAGGAGATAAAGATATATATGATATATGTATGTGTAAACTGATGTTTTGATGTATATGTACACAGTGACATAATGACTACAAAAAGGCATGTGAAACTATCCACCACCTTCTTCCTTATATAGTTTGTATGTTTGTGTGTGTGGTGAGTTAGAATAGCACCTAAATTTTGATCTCTTATCAAATGTTTGGTATTTAATATGATACTATTAACCATAGTCCCCACGAGGTACCTTAGATCTCTAAGTTCCTTCATCCTATGTACATCCAAATGGGTAATTTTAAATTGGTTCTCCCCATTTCTTCCATATCCCGCCCCTGGTAACTATTACTTTACTCCCAGTTTCTATGTATGCATGGTGTGTGTGTGTGTGTGTGTGTGTGTGTGTGTGTGTGTGTGTTTTAATTCCACATACAAGTTAAATCATGGGGCATTTTGTGTGTGTGTGGTTCTAGCTACTTCACTTAGCAGAATGTCCTCCAGATACATCACAGTTGAATGTGACAAATGGCAGAATCTTATGTTTTTAATGCTGAACAATATTATATATACATACATATGTTTATATTTCAAATTTTATTTACTCATTCATATCTTGATAGAAAATTTTGTGTTTTAGTATCAGAGTTTTGCAATATGATTTCAGAAACAAGACATCACCATGACAGACTGTAGTTTACCTTTGTTTTATTGACCAAGGTGAATTTTGAATTTCCAATAATAAATAGTAAATATTTTGAATGTGGCATGGAAGGACTGTGTGGGTAAGTTTGCTAACAGTGTAAAAGCAACAATGAATGTAGAGATTTGATGCAATTTAAGATCAAATAAACATATATTAGCAAATAGATTTGTACCACGTTAAAAGCTTGTGAATGTTAATTTAAGATGTACTATCCTATTTTACCAGAGGGGTTTAAAAAAATTGATAACAGTTTGTAAAATTGAAAAAAAAAACCAGTAACTTTCACAGGTGGACTCAATATGCACAAGTATCACTGATGCATACATGGAATAAATTATATTAGAAAAACTTTCCAGATACCTATGGAAAAATATTCACCTCTACAACAAGTATGCTGGTATTCATTTACTACCAAATATCATTTTATATGAAATCTTCTATTTCTGTATTAAAGCCTGATGAGAAAGATTAGTGTATACAATCTTTCAAAGTTAAAGTAATAATTTTTAGCCACCAAGATTATAGAACTGTTTATTTCAAATGCTCATTTCCAGATGCAACTATGAAAACATTAATTTGTCATGTGAACAAGACCATAAATAGATGACCATGTGAGAGAATCTTAATGACATTTGAGACATTTTTGCCAAGATAAAGATGGTACCAGGATTTCCAACATGGCTCTATTATAGCCGGGAATCAAATTCTAGAAACACTACATGTAAACTTAAAAACAAGGTCACATAACATAAGCAACCCGTGCTCTGTAGACGCAGATAACTTTTCTTTTTTGTTATGAAGAATCACCTGAAGTGTAAAATTGCTTGGTTGCTCAATCAGATGTTATTATGCAAGAATTACTCATCATCTAAAAGAATTTTCATGAAAAAACTTATATATCAATGTCATATACATTCTCTCTATACAGAAACTCTATGAAACTCAGAGTTTTATACATCTAGCTTTAAGATTAAAAAAATAGGGGCTGGGGAGGTGGCTCAAGCGGTATCGAGCTCGCCTGGCATGCGTCCGGCCCAGGTTTGATCCTCAGCACCACATACAAACAAAGATGTTGTGTCCGCCAAAAACTAAAAAATAAATATTAAAATTCTCTCTCTCTCTCTCTCTCTCTCTAAAAAAAAGATTAAAATAATATGGCACTCAGAATCATCCATGTATATAATATATGTGTATATGTTTGGGAGATAGACATGCTTACATATATATCAACATACATGTACATATGAGATATGAAAATACATAGTGTACCTCATGTTATTTATACATGTATATGTACCTATTTGTATTATATGTATGTCTACACACACATACACTTTTATTCATAATCACATTTTTTGCTTCCTTACATATTGTGATTTTTTTGCATATGTTTTTTAATAAATGGAAAATTATGTTTAAAACCACAATATCATATGACTTGTATAAATATATAATACAGTATTTATGGATAAAACATCACATACTGTTTGCTTTCATAATGTGGAGATGGAGTAAAGTGGGCTACAGATGAGCCAGGTTGGCCGTATGTTGACAATTTTAAAATTTGATGGATTGGTTCATAGTAACTATATTATGATCTAGACTTTCATAGTGTCTGACATTTTACCTAATTTAAAAAAATAAAAATTAAGCTCCTTTATATGACTGAATAAAAATTGGATGTTGAAGAATTGGGAGAAAATCATTTTATGTATTTAAAATGTTGTAAGAATAGTTTCGGGTGGTCATGTGTAGGTGGCTCACACTTCATTTCCGTCACAGGTAGAAAAAGGTCAATATTCAAAGGAGGATATTGCTTTGACAATGTGTAGTCCACATAATTTGTTATTGACTTTTATTTATTTTCCCTACTGTACTGACTAGAAGTGTAATGAGTAGATTGAGAGGTATGTTGCCACTTTGGCTATTGTCATCATTCTTTGAAAAAAAAAAATCCTTCTTAAGGATGTGACTGAAATACAAAAAAAAAAAAATAGTTGAAGAACCACTTTTTTTTGTTATTACCAGAAAGTTTCTTTTTTTTATTAGCTGCACATGACATTACAATGATCTTGACAATTCATACATTTGAATCAGATGGGGTATAATTTCTCATTTTTCTGATTGTACAGGTTGCAGAATCACATTGGTCATACAGTCACCTATATACCTACAGCAATAATAATGTCTATTGTATTCTGCTGCCCTTCCTATCCCCCCTTCCCCTCACCTCCCCTCCCCTCACTCTCTATACCAAATCTAATGTGACACACTTCTTTTTTTTTCTCATCAAAACATCATACATGTATTCTGTATAAGGATGAGGGTCTCCTTCCATCTTCCGTGCAACTCCCCTTCTCCCTCCTTTTCCCTCCCACCTCTCTTCCCTATTTAGTGGTAATCTTCTTCTCATGCTCTTCCTCCCTATCCCATTTTGAGTCACCTCCCTTATATCAGAGAAGACATTCGGCATTTGTTTTTTAGGGATTGGCTAACTTCACTTAGCATAATTACCAGAAAATTTCTGAATTAGAAATAGTAGTATATGGTTAATTCAGTTAAACGGATTAATTAATGCTTATTATGATTTTTATATTTACTGATGTGAACAATTATATTTTTTTGTGTATAAAGCCTAATTATTTTTGAGAGGAGGAAAAAAACAGTATTCTGTTTCCCTTTGCTCTTACATTCCATTTACTTGGTGATGTTAAGAAAGATTTCATAAACCATTTCAATGGTAAAACAAGAAAACATCTGATGCATTCCCAAAAGAGTTGATAAATATATCTGAGTCTTTAAAAAATGAGATGTTAACTCTGGTGGCCAAACTCATCATTCACAGTGTAAATTAATTTCTCAGGTGCACTGTTGCTGCATGACTTAGTTAGTGCTGGTGTGGTTTTACCTGTAGATGATTAAATTGTGCCCAGTGTCTGGATGAAGGATAGGTCCATCACACTGGTTTTATTTTCTCCAAGGTGAACTTTTGATACTCAGATTTTATTTTACATTTTGTCAGTTTTAGAGTTGAAGGCTTATAGCAGAGGAAATTAACAAAATTTAATAGCAAAGAAAATAATGCAAACAGAAGATAGCAGTTGTGTGTTCTTTATTTTTGCAAGCCTGGAATTTCAGTTTGCTTGGCTTATCTTTAATCTTTCTTGAATTTTATCCCTTTGGATTCCAGTATTTGGGACTCAAATTTTCATTTAAGCTTTTTCTACAGAAATATTCCTTATTATAAAGCATGTATTATTAGCATTCTTGTATATTTTTGGTAATAGATAAAATGATGTATTTATATATTTATGTATAATTTGAAAGTTAGGCCTGTAGCATTATTGAATAGGGTTATACTTAATATACAATCACATTTGTAACAAATTTTATTTTTATTTATTTTATTCTGTTTTCTTAATTAATTGTGTTTTACTTATATTCTGTAACTTCATTCAAAATCATTGGTGATCATGCCAATTATTTATTCACAAATACACAAAAAGAAACAGTGATATTCATAAATAAATAGCTTGAGACAGACTTTAGGAGTAGTTGACTAAGAAGCTGTTGAGTGTAGACAATACACTGAGAGTAGACAGCAGAACCATCCTCTAAGCACCACCAGCATAAGTGTTTTCTTCAACTTTAGAGACCAATAGTCAGCTTTACTAATTAGAATACTAGATATATCACCCTTTTTATATTATAATGAATGTCAGAAATTGGCAATTAGTAGCAAAATTGAAGATATTTAGAAATGGGATTCTCAGATGTCATTTAGAGATTATCCTGCACACTTGTGTAAACAGAATTCACCAGGGTATCCCCATTGGCCATGTGGACCTGGCTCATCCTTGATGTTGCCTGGATCCTTCTCTGGAGCTTTCCTGCAGAGCTGTTGCTAAACTGGTATTCCTTCATAAATGTAGCTTAATTATTCAGGTTTACAATGTATTTAAGAACTCAACAGCTTTATTGATGATTTCTATTTCAAATAAATTTCTGTATATATAGCAAAATTTTGTCTGAAGTTGTTTTAATTATTACCTGGCAACCAAGTTGACAGGTGGTTACTGGTCTTCACCATCTTATATTTCTTCAGGGGCTTCTGTTTTTTTTTTATAAAAACAGACATAAAGTTTATAAAAACAAGTAATTGGCTTAAGAAAATTCATGAGGAACAAGTGACTGGGAATGTAGCTCAGTGGTACAGTGAGCACTTAGCATACATGATGCACTAGGTTCTATCCCTAGCACCAAAAATAAATGAATAAACTAATAAATAAATATAAGGGGAAAATGATAGTGTTGACTAATTATTACATTTTTATGTTTTAATATATATTTTAATAGTTATTTAATATTATTTGTTGAATTTTTCTATTGTAATATTTGATATATAAAATTTTGGAACTAGAGTTTTGTTATACTATCATATTCAATGTTACATATGATTGAATTTACTTTTAATTCAAGTAATTATATTCTTAAGTAATAGATTTTAAAACAATAGAATAAATTTTGTATTTTAATTGTATAACTTAGAGTAGGTTTGTGTTTGGAAGGTCATTTCAGAAATTGTCTTCTGTAGACCTAGGAACTGAAATACCTTTAAGCTGTGAGAGGAGGAAGCAGTTACACTACACAAGAAAATGAGAACAATCTGTTAGAAGTGAAAAGAAATCTCACAGAATATGGTGTCAGCCATTTTTGTTTCAGTACAAATCTAACCTCTGTTAGGTGATTTCTGCTATAACTGCAGTTTCATTCGAGGAGTAGCTAAGTCCTAAAACCCCAAGGCATCACAGAATCAGCCTAAGGAGCTCAAGTGTAAGGGATGTCCGAGAAGCCTGCAAGGAGGAGGAAGATGAGTCCACCAGATAATTAGGGTGGGTGGATAAGTTTTTATGGTGTTCAGAGGGAACCAGGCTCACTCTCAGGGGAAGAGGGGCAATAATCAGCCTTGAGATCACTGTGTATTGTCAACTACAGACAATAGTATGGCAGTATGTAAAAAGTGGAGAATCACCAATGTGATTCTGCAATCTGTATATGGGGGAAAATGGGAGTTCATAACCCACTTGAATCAAATGTATGAAATATGATATGTCAAGAGCTATGTAATGTTTTGAACAACTAATAAAATTTTTTTAGAAAAAGAATATGCAATCCATAGGTGTCAGCAGAGACCTGGGATTGGTGAGATGAAGGCATATGGGCAGCGGTTGGGTAGAATGGACTTTCTAATTTACATAGGAGAATTATTGAGGCTTATGTGAAATTTGAGGGAGGGGGGAAATCTTGGAGGCAGAGAGAATGTTCAAGGCATTTTGGGCTCTGAGTTAGAAGGACAGAACTTGATTCTCTACAAAAGTCCTCTAGATGGGGATTCATTCCCAGTACAGTGCAGATTTCCTGTGAAACTTGACTTCTAACACAATATAGACTTCACATTTTTAAAATTTTTGTTTAATTTGGATTTCAGAAATTACCTCTCGACAATGAGGTGATATCATATGATGTGATAATTTTAGAAGTGCTACTTTTGTTGGTAACAATTTTAATTTTTATTGTATAGTTTGGGGTGCCACATGAACTTCTGATATGCATTCACATTGCAGGCTGATTGAATCAAGCTAATTAACTTATCCGTCACCTCACAAGCTTATTTTCCAATCCCCAGTTTTAATATTATGCAGCTTCTAGACTTTAATTGCTGAATAATAGTGGGGAAGTGACAAATGAATAATTAGTTATTACTGTTTCAATATCACTTTAAAATCTATGGTTAAGTGGGAAGAGAAAAATGAGAAAACAAACATCAAATCTCCTTTGATTAGTTGTGTTGAAGCCACATTGTGTTCAACTTCCTTCATGCTTCTATAATTACACAGAAAGCTACTCCTCTGGGAAACAAATTCTGTGAGTGCTCCCATAACAGGTGGTTAAAGATGCTTGACTCACAAGTTGGGGCTGTGTGCTCTGCCTCTGCTGTTTAGTTTCATGCTTAGAAATTATATTTTCACCCACTTCATGCATCTTTTAAAAACAAGTTTATAAAAACTTTATATATAAAGACCTGTGCATATTTTAAATGTGCAGTTTGATTCATTTTGTCATCATACATCCTTGGAACCATCACCACCATAAATAAGGTGAAAATAAACATCTCCAGAAAACTTTTTCATGCTCTTTGACATCTTCTCATATCTTCCCTTCCTAATACTCACCTCTATTCCAGGTTTATGCCAAGGTTTGCTTTTCTGTCAGTACAAGGAATGTGTTTCCAACACTTTCAGTGCCAACTACTGGCAATAGAGGGATGGAAATTTGGGGTCCTGGGGAAATCCACCCTCTTCACACTGGGCTTTCTACAAGCATACCTATAACCATACACAAAAATCAGGAAAGCTCAAAAACTACAGAAAACCAATGTTTAGAAGCAGGTTGTCTTCAGAGCTTAGAGAAATTTGCACTAATGGGAAAAGTATTTGGAGTGGTCCACTGATTTATTAAATGAATCTGTATAGAATTGTTTGTTTATGAAATCACAGAAAAATAGAATTTATTCCAAAAAGTTTGTTGCAACATAAAATAATAATCAGTATATCTCACAATATAAATAAAAACAGGAAAATTTCCACGGAATCATCTCAGGAGGTGCAGAAAAAAGTCATAAAATTCAACATCAATTTCTGATATTGAATTTAATGAAAACAGAGACAGAATGAACTGTTTAATTTGATAATATCTACACACATACACACACACACACACATACACACGCAAACACACACATACACACACACCCTTCAGAGAATGAACTAAAAGTGTTTCTCTTGAGATACAAAGAGAATATAAAATGTCCACTAACATATTTTCCATTTAACTTACACTGGAGTTTTTGCAATAAATAATACATGCGTTTTATTTTTGTTAATATATAAAATTGAAATACATTTTCTTCTTATTGCTATAGGATTTTCCATTATAGCACACCACAATTTATTTGCTAGTTCTCTTGGTAGTTATCATTTAGTGCTCCTAGTTTTTCCACTATTACATGTAAAATGTACAGTACATATATGCACAGTGTACTCATAACATGCAATATGAGAACTTGTATCAATATTACTGATATGCAATTCCACCCCGTAATTTTTTAACTTAAAATATTTTCTTGGAGCATATCAAAACTTTTTCTTTTCTTCCTTTAAAAAAATCAGTAATGTTTACAAGTTTTGGTTGATGCAATGGTTGTACATACTCAGAGGTTACAAAGTGATGTTTTGATTCATATATACATCATTCGATGATCAAATCCCACTATTGAGTATATATGCAAAGGAAATGGAATCTTTATGTTGAAGAGACATCTACACTCTCCTATTTATTGTAGCTCTATTCACAATAGCCATAATTTAGAATCAATCTAAATATATATATATATATATATACATATATATATATATCAATGGATTAATTTTATGCAAATACACAATATAAATTTTCAGCTAGAAAAAAATATGAACTTCTGTTATTTGTGATAACATGAATAATTTGGAAAATATTTTGTAAAGTAAAATAAGTTAGGCACAAAAGACAAATAGTGCATGATCTCACTCATATATTATTTCCCATTAAGTACCATGATTTGTTCCAGGAACTAATTTTGCTCATAATGAGAACATGATATATAGTAGACTCTGATTATATATCATTTTATATAATTTATGAAATGTTTTATTATGATATTATGTTTTATAGTTTTTATCTTACTATTTGAGATTCAGGATATTCCACATCATTCTTGATAAATGATACTATGTAGTATGCTTGCAAATACACTAAAATTGGTATCTCTCATCAGATAGGTGAGCTCATTTCTAATATAGACTTTAAAATTATTACAATAAATACATCTTTAAGGCTCAGAACTCTCTTTCCAAAATATAAAATAAATATAAGACTGATTACATTTGATAATTTCTCATGTGCAGTAAATTTAAATATCTGGACTAAGCACTCATTTTTACAAGCTCAGTTTTTTCATGTATTCTGCACTATTATGATTGAAAGTCTGCACCTCTCTTACCACTCTGGAGAGGACATTCTTGAGCTCACTAATTTGATGCGGACAGCAGATCATGGTCAGAACATTTTATAATAGGAATTTACAATACCCATGTAAATTGCCTAGGTACCTGATACATATTGGCTCTGTCTCGTAGTCACATAGTCTATAAACAAATTTACTTAAAAGCATTTCTGAAACTATAAAAACCTTTGTCATTACGTCTTTATTTATTTTGTTTTTGATATAAAAAAATGGAAACTGTCATAGATGTGGGGGGCATCCACAAAATTATTTGATGTATATAGAGTCCCCACACTTGAGAAGATTGGATATTTCATTGTTAGATTATGGTACAATTTAGAGGACACATCAAGCCCAGTTTTGAGACTCTAGATAAGAACATTCATCATCATCCCAAATTTATAAGAGAAGGTCACCTTTACCCTGACAAATGCCCTGGTGTGTGTCTCGTTTGGTCAATAGAAAAATTTTTATAAATAGGCATGGATTCAGAGTGGCACTTGCTGAAATATCTGGGCTGATTAATAATAGCTATTGTAGCATAGGCATAATGATTTTTTTTTCATCCGTGCACTGAATCAGACACTATTATCTCCTCAAGAAATTGACCTGAAATACAAGACACAAGTAGAAATTCATAATTAAAATAGAATTGTGTATTTTATTGGTTAATATTAGGAACCATGTCATAATGAAATTAGTTTTCTCTAAAATCATAATGGATGTTTGTGATAGACCTTTTGAGATGACAATCTCAGGATTTTTGTTGATGTTTGGAAATATTGTTATATTTGTCTGTGACTACTGCTTCTTATTGGTGCACATCTAAAGAGGAGTAGGATACTTTTCCTGATAAGTTCACCTGGTTTCCAATTGCTTTTCATATATTGTTTCCTGCAGTTTTTCATTTTCCCCCCAATTGAACCCAAGAATATCTCAGCAAGGGAGACGGCTGCTTATTTGCAGGTTCAGCTATTTTCTCAAGTAAAAGTTGTTTTTATTTTGTTGGCTGTGTCATTCCTCTGGACCTGATATGTTTTACTCAGAAAATGATGAGTGAGAAAATACTGACTTGCATTATTATTTTATATGTTGACTATTATCTTTTAATTTACTCAAATTTAAATGTTTTGATAATGGGTTTTATTAACAACTGTGTAACCACTTACATGTTCAGAATAAAATTTAGTTGAGGTTGGTTTAATATCATTACATGTTGTGGGATCTTAGAATGTTCGTTTCCAGTTTTGCTCTTTGACTCTGTATGCAGGTTGCTGGTTTATATGGACTGATTTAACTCAGTGCGGGGCTCTGCAGCTTAATTTACACCTTTGTTGCACCCATTATTTAGCATATTGCATAGGACACTGAAGTTTTTTAAAAGAAAAATGAAACACACACATACACACAAAAGAGATCTAGCTTCATGTTGCATATATGCTTATTCATACATAATGGTACAAAAAGATTAGCAGGTGAAGGTAGACTAAGACAGAGCATGAACTAATCAGAGAAGCTGTTCATTATCAAATATAGTGGATTTCAGACCAAAGAATATTGCTAATAAAAATTATGTAATGATGATACATAATTTTTCATCAATTTCATTTTTAAATATGAAAATGGTTCAAAATCGAACTCTAAGAAAACATAAAGAATACCTGTTTTCATACTAGTGATCTCTTCACATTGTATGATTTCCAATAGGTAACCATTTTCAACAAAACCTAGTTTATCCTTGTTTTGTTTATTTTTGGCAAAAATAAATAAAAATAAATAATAAAATGTCATAAACAACATCTTGCAAACAAACATTGAATCTTGCTTCTCTCACCTTGAAATATATTGTGGAAGATACCCCATAGCCAGGACAACTCAAACTGGTATTTCTAAATACTATTTGCCACTAAAAAGATCTAAGGCAATTGGAGAAAAAAAGATGACTTTCAGTTAGGGTAGAGAAAGCACCCTGGGAATTTGACATACAACTGTGTGCATACTGCGCTTGTCACCAACCTTCTTCCACCTTCCTCCAGCTCCACTCTCTCCTCTCTTCCCCAAGTCCCCATTCAAGACTCTAATCATTCTATCGTCTTTGTTCTACTTTCAAGTTATATATACGTGTGTGTGTGTGTGTGTGTGTGTGTGTGTTATTTTCCATGTATGACAGAAGAAAATGCAATACTTGTCTGGCTTATTTTTCTTAACAAGATATTTTCCAATTCCATACATTTTCCACAAATGACAAAATTTCATTATTCTTCATGGCTAAAAATACTTCATTCTGTGTGTGTGTGTGTGTGTGTGTGTGTGTTTGTGTACATAAACTGTAAAATGTTTCTTTGAACAAACTCTAGATCAATTGATTTAGCTAGGATGGAATGGCCAAGACTCTTGAGGAAAGGTGAATGAACTCAGGAAAGTACATCATTTTTTATAATTCTTCATATAATATGTACATATATATCAGATATATATATATATATACATATATGTATATATATATATCTAAAATATTTCTCATCCATTCATGTGTTGATGGGCACACCTAGGCTGGATACGTATCTTGGCTATTATGACTAGTACCTCAAAAAATATGGGTATTCAGATATCTTTTTTGCATCTATAACAGGAAATGGATGTCTGGATCATATTGTTGTCCTATTTTCATTTTTTTTGAGAACATCCATATTATTTTTGATAGTAACTGTAATATTTTATATGCCCACCAATAGTGTATAAAAGTTTCAAGTGGAATTTTTCCAGGTATTTCACCACTTCCTTTTATTGCTATTGTATTAATTGAGCTCCCACAATGACAACAAACCTAGCAATATAGGAAGCCAGATTTCCTTATTTTTATTTTTTTTTCATTTCTACTAAGAGGTCAGAACTTTTCTTTTATCTTTTTTTAATTCTCTGATCTTGCCACTAATAAGCCAGTGTGGCCCTGAGTTGCTAGGATTCTAGAAAATGAAAAACTAAATTTCATCATCAATTTCATTGCTATATATTTGCTCTTCGCTGTATAATCAAACTCTTCTTATAACAAAAAATATATAAACTAGGGAAAAATACAATTTTTCTTTGAACAAATTCTAGAGCAATTGATTTAGCTAGGATGGAATGGCCAAGACTCTTGAGGAAAGGTGAATGAACTTGAGAAAGTACATCATTTTCTAATAATTTTCCATTTGAGACAACTGACAGTACATACAATAGAGGGCTTGGGGTCACTTTACAACTACCTTACAAATGAAGAAAGGTAGCCCAGAGTTCCTGAGGATGGTCAGGCTTGAGCAACAAGATCACAGAGGTGAGGGACCACAGAGAAGTAAGCCTGAAATTCTGACTCACTTTTAATCTTCAGGATTCTGCTTGCTTGTCCCTGTGCTGTGTGGAAGCAGTAGTCAGCACAAAGCATCAGACAACAGGCTAGTGAGCCAGGGTGAGTATGTTAGTCAGCTCTTCAAGAACAACTTGAGAAATAAATGTTTATCTTAAGGTCATGGTTTCAGAGGTTCAGTCCAAGGTTGGTAGACTCTATTGCTCTGGGCCTGAGATGAGGTACACCATTGTGAAATGGCCCAGTGAAAGAAATGTACTTACCTTAGGACACCAGGAAACAGAGTGGAGAAGGCGTGGAGAGATATAGTCCAGGTCACACCCTCAGTGACCTACTTTCTCCAGCCATGTCCCATCAGCCTATAGTAACCACCCAGTACTCCATTTGAATTTTTTGAGGGGGTACTGGGGATTGAACTTGGGGGCACTAGCTACTAAGCCACATCCCCAGCCCTATTTTGTATTTTATTTAGAGACAGCATTTCACTGAGTTGCTTACCACCTTGCTTTTGCTGAGGCTGGCTTTGAACTTGTGATCCTTCTGCCTCTATCTCCCCAGCTGCTGGGATTACAGGTGTGCACAATTGCACCTGGCCTATGTGAATACCTAATCCATCAAACAGGTTAATCTACTTGATGAGATTATAGGTCTCATAATCTAACCATTTCACTTCTGATCATTTGTGCAATGCCTAACACATGAACTTTTCCAGCTACATTAAAGATCAAACCACAACAGCAAAAGTTTTTGTAGGTTCATAGTGCCGGGAAGAGTAAACATTTTAAGAATAGGAATTACAAAGGAAGAGGTGGACTGGTTAATAGCCCAGACATTTAAATGAGATCACTTAAGGCCAAAACTTAATAGCAGATCAAACATAAATATTTTAACATGGCATGCATCATCTCAAGCCTTGATTGGATAAAGGTGAGTTGACCATAGACTTAGAGATTGCTAGAAGCAAATTTTGTGTGGATTGGAAAGAAATAACATTACACTGAACCTCTACAATTTTTCATACACTGTGCAACTTTCATACACCATACAAGCAATTTCCACATTCCCACACAGCTAGAAAATATCAACGCTAATTTTCAAACCAAGCAAAAGAATGATAGAAAACAAGAACAGTAGAGACTGAGGCAAGTCACATTTGCACCTATCAGCTTTTTTCTAACAGGCTGCTAAGGTGCTAGAGGGGTTGCCAATCTATCGTAGGAGGAAGTAGCTTGATTCTCTCAGCATTTGATGTAGTAAATGCTGGTTTTTGCCAACTTATGTAGTATTCCTCCACAAAACACACTTTTAGCTTTTATCCATAAATTTACAAACCTTATCCTTATTCTCCTCTTGCATAAGGACATGTACCATAGTGCTTCACATATGATGGATAATTAAAGAATTCAGATATGATTGTTCTGAGCAAACATAGTTAGAATGCAAGACCCACAGTTTAATATTTTCTGAGAGTGAAGTTTATTATTACACATACTCATACACACATTCAAATGTAAGAAACTATGTATGGTAATGATGTGTTGACTAATTTGACAGTGGTAATCATTATGAAACATGGATACATATCAAATCACCATGTTATAAACGTTGAATACATAATTTTTTGTTGTTGTTCATAAGGTGTACCTGAGTAAAGCTGGGCAAAAAAGAAAAAAAAACTACTAAAAGTTTGAAAAACAAAGGAGTGAAGGGTTCATATCATACTAAGCAAAAGTCAGAAGATCTCCATTAGAGCATGACTTACTGTTGGCTTATTCATTGTGATGGTTGGTAGCCTCTGTTTCATGTAGGAAAAAGTGCAAGTTAACTGAAGTGTTGGGGGGGGATATTTAAAAAAAGGAAGGTAAAAAGGGTACCTTAGAAAAATATTTTGTGATTTGAAACATTGGTACCATGCCAGCTATTGTCAAACAGAATTATTCTCTGTCATCTTAGCAGTTCAGTGTTCTGACTTCTGAGAAGGAAATTATTTCCTTATTCTTAACTGTACAATGAAATACATGGAGAGAGTTGGAAAAACTTGAAAGGGTGAAAATAATCTGCCACAGGAGTCATATTGTACCATTAGGACCTTCTGTCAGAACACAATCCAGACTGGTGATGGTTACAAGATGATCGCTGAGCAGAGGACCTAATATCAACCATGGATCTGTGCTTGCAGAAACACTCCTCACTAACCTTGACTCGCTGTGTAGAGGTCCCTCTGTGCCTCACTTCACAGTGTTGCCAGGTGCACTGACGTCTCAAATATCATTTATAAATAAAACTTTGACCTTAATATTTCAGTAGCATTAATAAGGCTAAGTAAAAAAAAAAATACCAATTCAAGAAAGGGCATGTGACAGGGATCAGAATGCAGAACTTTTCCCTGACATGCTCTGATTAGAAAGAAAAAAGTCATAAGGAGTTTAACGACATTCCTAGTTTCGCAGCAATGTAGGAAAAAAAAATCAGTAATAGCATTTGGAAACAGAAGATTTTCTTTTAGTGTAGCCCAGAGGTAGAGTGCTTACCTAGCATGAGTGAGGCCTGAGTTTGACTCCCAGCACTGCATAAAACTAAAAATATCTAAAAGAAAAAACAAAAAACCCAAACAAAAACCCCAGATCATTTGTTAATTCTTCTTCAGAGTCTTAACAGGCATAAAATAAAAATTACAAAGGTTACAAGAAAATTTGTTAAAAATTAAACATTTGATTCTTTAAAAATATTAGTAAAATATGTCAAGTCTTAAAAAGAGTAACATCAATCTGAAATAGATCAAAACAATATTAAGAAAAAGATGGGGGTTTATGGACTTTAATATTATTAAAAATATAAGAAAATATGACCTATACTTTTACATCTAAAAATTTATACTATAATTTTCTAAATACCAAAGATACCACATTCTGTGTGTATGGAGTGCATACACTTACAGGTCAACTACTTTTGCAAATTTAGTTACAACATTTTTAATAAAAGAGTCAAAAAATTAAACCGACCAAAATATGAAAGGGATAATGCATTGTAACTGTGTAATGTTTAATAATTGAAAGATGATTTGGGATTTAAATATTAACCCATGCTAATTTTCACATTAGCAGAAAGTAACAAGTACACAAAAAAACATAGACTGGGGGGCGGCAAACACTAGGTTTAGTCAGGGTATCTGGTTTGTTTGTTTGTTTTGTTTTGTTTTCTGCTGTGACTAATGGACATGACAAGAACAGCTATAAAGGAAGAAAAGTTTATTTGGGGGCTCACAGTTTCAGAGGTCTCCATCCATACACTGCAGGCTTCATTCCTTGGGGACAGAGGTTAGGCAGGACATCATGTTGGAAGAATATGGTGGGGGAAAGCAGGTCACATGATCATCAGGAAGAAGAGAGACTCCACTCTCCAGATACAAAATGTATAACTTAAAGGCTGGCCCCTAATGACTCACCTCCTCCAGCTACACCTTACCTACCTTCAGTCACCACAAGGTTAATCCCATCAGGAAATTAATTCACTGACTGGGTTAAAACTTTCACAACCCAATCATTTCTCCTCTAAATCTTCTTGCATTTTCTCACACATAATATTTCCAGGGACACCTCACATCCAACCATATCAACACTTGACATAAAACAGAGCTTTCTTAATACAGGTAACCTCATGCACAATGGTGAGTGACTGAGAAGTATTCTGAAGTCTTTCTTAACTCTTATCACATTTAATCACATCCTCAGAAGCAGAGCCTCACACGTGGTGTGTGGTCGATGATTGGCAGCTATGCAATGATATTCGTAATGGAAATAAGCTATTTTTTATTAAATTATGGAAGTAAAAATGTTTTTATTTTGTATTGTTATTAGTCATAAATTACTTCATTTTGGACTTGAAGAAGCAGGTATAATGTGCCATCATGCTACTCATTATAATTCTTCCTGTTTAGAATAAGAATCTTGATAAGAAACTTTCTTTGGGATATGATTCCTCCACCTTCTATATTTTTATCCTAAATTTGATCTTCTTACAAACACTCAGGACCAAATCTTACAAGTTCTCTCACACTGATTTACTGCACAAACTTTCTGATCAATTTATATTATTGTTACTCTCACTTGGCCTTTCTCCCAATCCCACAGATCTTTGACCTCTCTCAAACATACGATATCCCTGGAATACAGTGTCCACATGGTCTCCTCTGAACCCAATGAACTCTTGAAGTTTCACATTATGCTCCATGTGCAGGAAACACCCTGACTCCTCTGTCTAATTCAGAACCTGGTATAGTCTTAACTCTAGAGCACCTCATCTTTATTTTGCATTTATCATAAGATTTTCCATGTTGTACATTTGCATATTGACCCTATAGACATGACTGCATTCAAAGCTTCTAAAGTCAAAGAATTTTTTAAAAAAATATTTTTCCAAGATGCTTATCATATTTGGACCTTGTAGATATTGATTTGTTCCTTTTGCCATTTTTTTTTCTTAATGTCAAAAACCTTTCTTATTTGCAGAGCTGGGGGATAGGATGGGGTAGATGATAAATTTGCATCAAGCACAAAATTCGGAGTAACACCAGTAAAAGAATCCCAAGAATTGAGGAAAACACTTTAATACAATATACTTCTAAATCATAATTAATATAAAATTTCATGATGAATAAGATATGACACTTTAAAAAAAGTCAGGAAGAGCATTACTGATTTTTTTCTTTTGTCTCACATTTCCATGTTACTCAGTACAGCTGTGCTCATTTATAAGCCAAACAAAAAATACGGAGATCTAGGGTCTTTCTCTCCTTTCATTTTTCTATTGGTAACAATAACATCAAAGCTAAAGTGATGGAATGACACCAGATATCATACGGAACATCTGAGTGCATTTGATCTTTAAATACTTCACAAGTCCAGGGAAGAGGCTGTGACGGTCAGAGCCAACACACTGCAGTCACATGGACTTATTTCCAAACCGTGACTGTTTTATTATTATTATTAGCCAGAAACTCTTAAAAATTACATAAGTTTTAAGATATAGTTTCATAATTTATAAAGAGAAAGGATATAAATATTTTTGCAGAACTGTTGTGCAGATTCAGTGAAAGAAATAATATATTTAAAGCAAAGGCTGGAAGCACTGTAAAAATCTCACAAGTAGGAATATTATGGTTACTAAAACCATTTGTAAGATGTGCTAAAAGAGTTCTTTTCTGGCCTGTGATGAATCTAAAAATGCAGATGACTCCTAAGAGGTAGAAGAAAAATAATCTGTGTTTCTGGGAACTTATAAAGAGCTCAAGAAATAAGGATCTAGGATTTTTGAAAACTCCTATCAGTTAAAGGGCTTATCTGCAAGAAGAGTAAGCTGCAGTCAGCATGAGACAGGCCTATGGAGCAGGAGGGATGTGCCTGTCCAGGGTGCTGTGGGGCCTCGTCTGTGTGTCTGTGTGCAAGATATAAAATTTGACTTTTGTAGACCTAGGGGGAAAAATATACAGCATCTGAAAATCCTCAAAAATATTGGGGCTGGGGATGTGGCTCAAGCGGTAGTGCGCTCGCCTGGCATGCATGTGGCCCAGGTTCGATCCTCAGCACCATATACAAACAAAGATGTGTGTCCGCCGAGTACTAAAAAAATAAAATACTAAAATTTTCTCTATCTCTCTCTCTTTAGAAAAAATGGCTGGGATCTAGGAAAATAAGCTTAATTTACAAGATTTCTCAGCATGAAACTGGTGAATTCACATTTAGGTCCAAAGCTAAAATAAATAAATAATAAAGTGAGTGAAAATTTTCCAAATGCACAAAATCATAAAATATTTGTTAAACATGATCCTTGGGTCCGGGGATAATCAATGAATGGAGTGTCACACATCATTGACAACTAACTCAAGCAACATTGGAAAATTATTTAAATTTTACAGAATTAGAAAAGTTCTAAAAAAAAAAAAGAATTCATTAATTTTTTTTTCCTGCCAAACACACTTCAGAACAATGTATTGAATGTATTGACCTCTCTTCTTAAGGAAAGAGAGAGAGAAAGCTGAGATAGGAGAGGCTACAGTCAGAATATGTGGATGTGTTTGTTTTGATGCAGAAAATACAATGACCCTGCCCCACAACCAAGAAATTGGTGCTACTCACTGGTTATGGTTCATAAGTAAAAAGTTGCAAGATCACATGATCAAGGGTAAAATAAAGACAAAATTTCAACAAGATTTTGCATCCAAAATAAGTAAATATTCTCATTATTCTAAAAAATAATACCAGGGAGCTCCTAAATATATAAAAAGTCCTACAAATGAATATAAGTAAAACCAACTGACCTGATATCATATAAATTTAATATTAGTTCAAGGGAAAAATAAATTATGTCAGGTGATTTTAGGAAAGTAATGTTGAATGTACTTTAAATTGTATTCATCTGAATAAAAAAAGAAAATTTTAAATTTGGTTTTATTTCTAGTAGTACAACTGATATTTTGTTTTGAAACTACTGTTCCATAAACTACTTTTCCACAAAGGAAAAGGTGTTTGGCTCTCACTTTAAAACAAACAATTAATCATGTTAATATTGTTGTAAATAAAGGTTTTCAGTTTAGGAAAATGTAAATGAAATAATGAAAAAACTCAATATTAAAATTGTTAGGCAAAGGTAAACAAATATTGCCAGGTATAGTGGTGCACACCTGTAATCCCAGAGACTTGGGAGGCTGAGGTACCCTGTCTCAAAATGAAAAAAGAAAACAAAAAGGGCCAAGGATTTAAATCAGTGATTAAGTGCCTCTGGGTTCAATCCCCAATATGAAATTAAATATAATTAAATTACATTAAATTAATAAAGTATTACAATTAAGTTAGAACTTATCAATATGAGTTTATGGATTTAAAATGCCTGCTCATGTAATCTTTTGCATATTCACATTTCATGTGATATATATGTGCACATAAATACAGTGATCTTTTTATCTTCTGGTTCACTGGTCATAGTTTCACTTACCCACAGTGAACCATAGTCTGAATATATTACAGAAAATTATGGAAAATTCCAGAAACAAGCATTTGTAGGTTTTAATTGTCTGCTTTCAGAGTAGCCTGTCAAAATCTCCTGTGTCCTGCTCTACTCTTCCTGGGAGGACTCATCCTTTCTCCAATGTATCCACACTGCATAGCTACCTACCTACCTCCCTGTGGGTCACATAGTAGTGGTCTTTGTTTTCAGACCAACTGTCACAAGATAGCAGTGTATGTGCTAAGTCACCCTTATTTCAATGAGCACCAGCTCCAAAGAGCAAGAGAGTGAGGAGGAAATTCAGATGTGAAAGAGAGAGCCTAAAGTGTTCTTTAAAGGAAAGGTGTTCAGCTCTCACTTTAAAGAATGAGGAACATCACAGCTCAAGGCTGCCTGGACCTACGATAAGTTGTTCATCTCCTTATTTATACTGCTCCTAATTTATAAATGAAACTGTACTGCATGTTTGTATGTATAGAAAAAATTAGATCCATCTGCAGTTTTTAACTTTCACTAGGGGTCTTAGAACATATCTCAAGTGGAAATGTGAGACAATGATAAATACATACACTTACGTTTAATGTTTATACTGTTTCTTTAAACACAAACATATTTAAATACATG
Organism: Ictidomys tridecemlineatus; assembly: GCF_052094955.1. Classification (NCBI taxonomy): domain Eukaryota; kingdom Metazoa; phylum Chordata; class Mammalia; order Rodentia; family Sciuridae; genus Ictidomys; species Ictidomys tridecemlineatus. The sequence goes on from NW_027526152.1 coordinate 922,610, forward strand.
ATGTATGAATCTGCACATTTATAAAGTGTCCACTAAAGTGGATTAGAAGTCATTTTAACTCAGTAATAAATAGTAACCCCAGACTTGGGCTGAGGTCTCCAGTGCATGGAACTGAGGATACTTTGAGAATGGTTGATTCTAGGAGTGAGGCAAGAAACACACCCAAAGAGTCTTAAATATTAGTCTTTAATGGAAAAATGGCAGCTTTTAATAATTTAGGGAGGCTGTAGAAGCAGGTTGTAGAAGTCTAGGTGAAAGGAATTCTACTATTCAAAATGTGCCACAAATGATAATTCTATCGTATAAATATTCATTGAATTATTAAAATATCCATTAGCTCCTAATATTGCTCACAAAGGGGAAAGCTAGATAAAAGTCATATGTCTTCATTAGTAGCAACTATAGAAGCTGTTTCTTGCTTGGAATTGGGTAATTAAGTAAGGAAAATGAAACATTGATCCAACCTATGCAGTAGGACTTCCATATTGAGAGAGTCAAATGACTTCAATCAAGAAAAGAATGAATGCATTTGGAAATTATGACTTCCCAAATTCTAAATATGTCTTTTTGTTTCTTTCACCCATCAGCAATTGCTTTCAAAACCATCAAGGCAATGCTCTATAAGGAATTAGAAATATGTAGGCTGCCAAAGAAATGCACATATTTCTTTCTGCTCAGAAGGCGGACAACTATCATTCTTGCCTAAACCACTGATCGGCACTTAGGTCAGTATGGTGGGGTAACAAGAATTGTTAAATGTGATATGACATGAAGCACTACAAGGTGACAACCTATAAGTTTAGTTTTAGACAAAAACCTAAATGTACATTTTTAAAATCAATTCCCTTGCTATAGACAATACAAACTATGGTGGAGGAAGCTAATATCTTATAAAGTATTTAGGAATATTGAGAAATTAGAATAATATACAGAATAGTGAACACACTCTTTTTAGCAAGTCAGTGATAGAAAAAAGAAAACTCTTCTGGATTAAAGGAGATATAAAGACAATGTGAATTTTTCTTTTGTTTTTGTTTTTTGGTATCAGGGATTGAACTCAGGGGCACTTAAACACTGAGCCACATCCCCAGACCTATTCTTTATTTTATTTAGAGACAGAGTCTAACTGAATTGCTTCGTACCTCACTATTGCTGAGGCTGGCTTTGAACTTGTGATTCTCCTCTCTCAGGCTTCCAAGCCACTGGGATTACAGGTGTGTACCACCATGCCCAGTGACAATGTGAATTTGATGCACATAAAATTCATAGACTCTATCTGGGCTGAGACAAATAGGTTATGAGAAAAAAATAGGAACAAAGTAGATTTTTAACATGGAATTAATATTGAAAGAATATGTCTTGGGAAATGGAAAGGTGGCAGTCACTAACTCAAAAACAGGCTAGCAATGTTTGGAAATGTTTGGAAGGATGTGTATCAACATGTTAGTGGTCACCACCTTTGGATAGTGAGCATAAGCTCTTTCTTTTCTTCCTATATCTAGATATGAATTTTGATTACATACTATTTAGAAATGTGAAAATATTTTAATTAAAACTCAGTAAAGTCCATGTGTAAAGTATGGGGGAAAAGATTCAGTCCCTGAAAAAATTCAGGAATATTTTAAACTAAATTCAGAAAGATGAAGCTCATGGAGGTAAGTTCAGACAATTTGCACAACATGGAAAGAGAGTAAGAGAGTGCATGTCAGCCGGACTGTGGAGAGAGACCAGGAAATGGCTAGAATACAGGTAGTGGAGGAATTTTTGGGTACCACAGGGGCGCAGAGTAAAGACTACAGAGACTTCCAGCTAATGGCTCACAGCAATGGCACATCTGCTAATCACCAGCCAACTGGCTTCATTGCATACAAAAATTTCCCAGGATTCAATCATTTCAAAGAAATACCTTTGAAATGGCTTTTTGCTTTCTCACTGTAGAAATTCCCCCCACCTAAGCAACCTGGTCTACTCAGGTTTATCTTCAGTACTGCTGATGCTCTTGCTGCTTCAAGGTCATACCTCAGCTCTGCAAGCAGATGGATCAGTGCCTACTCAGTACCAAAGGCCACACAGTCCATATTGTCATTGTTCTGCTGTTCATCATGTATTGTAGCTCAGGGCTTTCAGGTCTGACCCATTCATGACCTGTCTCTTCCATGAGGCTTACTGTTCCTGACCTTTAGTTCATTGATTCAGGATGCCTTGTACAGTATCTGCATCATCACTGGACCTCATTAAATGTTACCAGACAGCATTGAGAGAATCTATCAATGAAACTCCCAACATGAGAGAGGAGTTAGCTGTGATTAAATGATTGAAAAGCACAGCAGATATCATTTTGATATGTAGTGGACAATACCACATGGCTTCCTTACGCTTGTCTTGGCTAGCTGTCTTGCCTGTGAGCTTATTTTACTTGGAAATAGAACATTGGTTCTTTATCTAGTTAGTTCCTATCTAACTTAGTTCCCCTATAGATTGTTATTTTGATTATGTTTGTGATGTTCAAAGAATAAAACACTTCAAAATAAACACACCTTCAACTGGAAGTGCTGAATGGACCGAAAGCAGCATTGTGTCTGTAGATACAGGAGGCCAGTGGAGGTGAACACAGGACAGAGGACAGAGTGCCTTCAATTTGCTTCTTTTAACTTTGTGTATTGGTTGTTCATCCCTTGTGATTTCAAGCTTCCTATTTCTTCAAGCAAATGTCCACTTGCTTTCCAGTTATGCTATCAATTTTAATTTTGGCATCTGTGCACCTTGGTTGAATTCAGTTTAAAAGAAAAATTGTTATTTGTTTTTCTTATTTTATTTTTACGTACAAAACTCAGCTAACCACGCTGTGCTCCTGAATTGAAAAACAAAAGCATCTACTTCACATTGTAAATATTTTAGTATAAATGCCTTATGTATGTTATTTTATCTGTACATTCTATACCTTCAACCTTTAATGTGAAAAGTAAATATATTAATTAACAATGGTTGTTAGTAGAAAATGCTGATTTTTTTCTATTAATTCTGTGAGTTGCACTGCCCTTTTCTATATATTCAGTGATGTCAAGGAATGAAGATATGCGTTATTGTATAACAGGGAACAACAAGGTGTAAATCTTAAGTGTGCCTCTGAAAACAGCAATAGAGATGATTCTGCACATGCTGGGAAACTAAAGGCCTCAATATGATCGGAGCTACTGCATCAAGCAAATGCATTTACAAAGCATTGGAGCCAGCGGGTTGGCTCTTTCTATATGAGATGTCTGAATTATGTTGACAATCTAATAATGCGGCTGAGTAGCTAAAGGCTGATGCAGGCCTTCAGGAGTTAGTAATGTTGCTGCAACATTTTACAACATTAATGGCCTCATGGAGATAAATGGGACTAATATAGTTTGAAAATGATCATCTCTCACATTTTAAAGAAAGATTTAAAATGTATAAATATTATATATTTATATGCATATGCCTCATCATTCACATTAGATGTCTCAGTACACCAAGCATTGCACATAAAGTGGAAGAAACCAATAGTGGTAAAAAGTCTTTTTGAAATTCAACCCAACGTTTTCTTTAAAAGACTAATCAAAGTATAATAATGAATAACTATTTCAAATTCTAGTATTATTTTTAGAGAGACTTTGATGTATTTTTTGCAAATAATAGATATTTCCTTGTAAAAATCCATAAAAAATTAAATGAAAAACATTTGAAGTGTGTGTGAGTACATCAGCCAAGATGTCTTATGCAATAAGATGTTTTACATATGATGGTAAATTAAACATAGTCAGAATAGCACTCAGTACAGCATTTCAAAGAAATGGTTGATGAGATTATTTCATTCAGTTTAAAATAGTAACTTATAAACTAAAGGAAATTTATTATTGCATACTTTAAGGATTATTTTGAAATATTTTGTGTTGAATATAATTTTCTTAACATTGAAGTATTTTTTAACACATTCAGAAAAATTCAATTAGAAAAAAACAGAAAAACATATTACACTTCTTACCGCTTAATCTACTTTAACTAAATGCCCACACATTCATTTGCAGAAAGATTGAAGTTTGCTATGAATAATTACCTTAATAATACCTTAGCTGCAGTTGAAAAAAAATAAAAAACAAAAACAAAACAAATATAGAAAACACATGCCTTGACATGGGTTAAAGGGACTTTTGATTTGACAATAGAGAAAGTGTTAAAATGGCCAAGTTTGCAGCAAGTCAGGTTTTCTTGTTTCAAAGACATGCAAAAAATATATGTCCAATGGGAAATTAAAAAGTGAAAATACTCAGCCCTTGCAAACACCACCAATTTGATTTGATGCTTATGAAAGAGTGCAATACATGGATGAGCAGGGAGATTCAGGTGACAACTTCGGCTGTGAAGAACAGCACAGGGCAGGCGTCACAGAACAGCTTCCCCACCCAGCACCCCTTGGGTGTAATAGCAAAACTTGGAAAAGGAGCAAGGCATTAAAATGCACCCTAGACAAGGGAAAGCCCCCTACAGTAACCTGATTCAGAAGCATGGTCTTATCATCCACGTATCCCTGTATTACGTAATCACTGTTGTGAATCATTCATCCCTAAAGTACTTTGGTGAGATACTGTGAGATAAATGGTGAGTGAGATAAATTTACAGTTTATAATCAAGACTATCAGATGACCTTTAAGCTCAGGCAATCCACCAGGCTTTGATCCTTTTACAAAAAGCAACTTAAAACTATAATTAATGAGTTTTTTTCACGATAATTCAATCCCTCCCTTTACTTCTGATTCTCCCTGTGCCGAACATCTAATTTCCATGTTCTCTTTCACCAGTTGCCATGTGGCTACCCTTGTGGAGTCTCCACTTCCTTCAGAACACTCCACATTCTCTTGTGGTTTCGGTTTTGTCTTGAACTCTTGTTTTTGGTGTTCTCTTTTGGATCCTTATTTGGATCTTTCAGCACGCACTACTAGCTTACTCCAGCCAGTTAAAATATCACCCTACCAACTACTCCCGTCAAAGTATGGTAGATTTGTGTATTTTATTTAAAATGGAATGAAAATGGGTTAAAATAAAATGAAAAGACACAGAAGAAAGAAATATGTACATAGAAACTAAAATGGATTCATCATAGCATATAATATTTTTTCATTTAAGTTGAAAATTTGAGTATTTTCATATGCCATTAAAAAAATTCTTTACATTTTCTAATTTCTGGTCCATCCACATTACTTTGGTTACATTAAGAAAATTTTATATTCACATGGAACATAAAAGCAGCACAAGACCAAGTGCTTACTAAAACAGAACTGGATGTGTTTGGGGGAGACATATTTGAAGGTTGATATTAAATATTTTAAAATTTTGTGATAAATTTTCAGTAACCATAGGATTGTATATTGGGGTGATTTTTAAAAATCATTCAAGGAAGATGGAAAAAGGACAACACAGCCTGTGATGTGGTGACCTAGTTTTTTTTTTTTTTAATTCCTCCTAAAATAATTGGAAAAAGGAAAATATAGCAAGTTAAGGGTAAGGCAATCATACAAAATTGTTCCAATGTCATTTCAGAATTTCTGTGGATTATTGACTGCCACGTAGCTCTCATTTTTCAACTTTTGACAGAAATTAGTTTAGTAGCCTGTTTCTAAATTCCATTGCCTTTTTGGTATGTGGAAAATAGATTACTTTTGCTATTTAGAATAGAACTACCCACATTAAGTGGATTCTGATATATTGAGATATATTGCAAATTTCTAGATCTCAAGCTTGATGCATGCTTGGGTGAGAAACCTAGTGGTCTTGTGATAAAAGAGAAATTTTATTTTAAGAGAACATATGAGGTTGGCTGAATAATTAGCCTGAGTTCACTATCACTACCTGTAACGTGTCCCTTTCTGATGTAACTTTGCAACCATACCCAGCCACAAGCAGAAGCATGGTTCTTCCCTTTGATCTCAGGAGAGGTGCAGGACCTGCTTTGAAAGTGGAATATGAAAGGAAGGGGCAGGGTGCATTTCCCAGCCTTAGACTTCAGAGCAGTTGTGTGTCTAGTTGACTCCTTGAGCTTCTTCTACTACCACATAAAAGCATCTTCCAGATATCTTCTGCCTTCTTGGCTTGGACACCACCATGGAAGCACATAGAGCTTCTCTGATCCCAAATGACCCAAATGCAATGGGGAGTCAGTGCAGTAGACCTTGACCCCACAACCAGACTTGCACCTGTGGGAGTGAAAATGCTTGATTGCAGTTATTCACCATGGACTTCAGAATGTTTGCCAATGAATCAGAAGATGATTACAAATACATGGACTTTGATAACAGGAGAGAGCAAATGAAGACTTGATCCAAACTAAGTTAGTTTTCTTACATTTCATAAGAATGTTCATAATGTTTACCTAATTATTTTTCTATATGAACCAATACATTTTCTTTCTTCATGCTTCAATGCTAAGAGTTGCACATTGTACTAGGAACAAATGGAATCAATTTTTTTTCATTGTCATCACTCTTTATAATAAACTTATAGCCAGTGGCAATTTTTGCCTGTTTTTTGATGAACAAGATGTCTTTAAGGGATTCTAAAAATATCAGCTTAATATTTGTACAATCATGCACTTGACTAATGAAGACAGAGTCACAGCTTCATAGCAAATGACACACTGTGGCCATGATCTTGATGAGATTTTGTTCTCTGTTTAATTTGTGAGTGAAAATTTTGCCTGAATAGTTGTATCAGTCTTTCTGTTCAAGTATTTTCTAATAATATAAAAATCTCAAAAAAACCCAGTATTTTTAAAACAAGTTTTTGAGAATAATGTATTAGAAACTATGGATGATTATGATGACTCCAAGATTTGCTTTTAGTACGTATTGGAAAGTTCTCTAAACACACACACACACACACACACACACACACACACACACACACACACCAAGGCATTTCTCACTACGGCAAGGACTGACCCAGGAGTATATGATGGGAGTCACCTCTCTCTGATGGTAGCTTCACTCACCACTGACTCATTTCCACAGCACATGATTTCTCAGTCATGTCTACACCAAGTCACACAGGAGTGACCACTTCCTTGATTTAGTTGTTCAAGACTGAGTAGCTCTCCATTATCTTCTTCTTTGTTGGTGCAAATATTGACATGATAAAAAGGCACTAAAGTGCATTTTTTTCTTAGTTGAAGTGTACTTCAACTCTATGAAAGTTTCTTACTCAAATTTTATTTTAACATTTTATTTAACATTTTTCATGGCATGGAAAGATAGAGTTTATAAATGTTGAAGGACTGAGGAGTAGAAAGGACCCTTTGCTGTTTGGATATTGCTGAACAACTTCCTTATTTTCTCAGATCAGTCCCTCAGCTGTTATTTACAATGAAGCATATGGGTTTTCTGATCTGCAGCTGACAAAAGGACTTTTTCAGTATTTAATGACCAGGCCATGGCTATGAAAATACCAAAAAATGATGCTAGATTCTTGCAAACACTCTAAATAAGAAGTTTTATCTTTTGGTTGGGTAGTAAATTGAGAGACCAATAAGACAGGGGTTAAATTTTATTTTCTTTGAGTGTTCTATTTCTATCTCTTATTTTATTCTGAAGGTCTTGTTCAAGCACTTATTTATGAAACAAGGGAGTCCGACTTCAAAAAGGTAGGAGGGCAGGCTGGAAGGGTAAATCTCTGAAGTTTCCTAGACACAGCCCAACATCCTTAAAACATCTCGTTATTCCTGCTGCCTAACCACAGGTGCAAGTCACCTTTGATTAAGTAATTGGGTTCAGAAAACTCTCAGGCACGAACATACAATTATTGCTCCTGTTTTCTTTTTGCTCTTCTGACCTACAAAAAGACACCTCGCCAAACTGTACCATCAGGAATAAAGGGAAGATTGATCAATTGATTCAAATTTTACTTTAAAAAATTGTCTTACAAATCTTTAAAAGAGAAAGACATTCAAATATGTTCTTGACAGCTCTCAATAGAAATAACAGGGAATCTAAAATATAACATGTAACAATTCAAAACATAATTTTAATTTTTTAAGAAAAGCAGTTATAAGCTTTCATAAAAGATAAAATGGCACTTCAGTTTCTGTGATCTATACAAAGTAATCTCCTAAATGAAGTGAGACACTGAAGAATTGTAGGGATGTGGATGATTTTACTTCTCTTTCTTCAAAATTGCTTTTACAGATACTATATCAACAACTTTCAATTTTAAAAGGAAGAAATAAATTATGAAGATGCACACTTTGCTGAGTTTTGGTGAGATGTGTATAAAGATGTGTTTAAAACTCATGCTAGTTTTAAAATACAGCTAATAGAAAAGAGAGATTGCATTTTCTGATACTGTCAAGTATTCTAATTTTATCATTAAAATGATACCTTTTATGTGATAACTAATGGGTAATATCAAGCTTATGGAAAGTCATGTTTATATTTCAACTGGTTACTGAGATGAATTGCATTCTCAGATAGTGGGCCAAGCAATTCAGATATTCAGCACATACTTTTCAGTATTTAAAATTGTGCCTTACTATCCATTGGAACGACTGGCTACCAAGTGGCAGATCAAACGTACAGCTTACCATTCTCATAGCTGCAGTCTATCTGTTTTGAAGTATTTTGAACATCTCAATCTCTTTCCCAATTTGCTCCACTCCTACTCTGTAACATACTCTTTTAAGCAATATTCTCTTCTTGGCTTTTAGAGGCCAGTTTAGAAAGAAGAAGATGATGAAACCAGTAGCAGTATTTGAATATCCTGCCCTTCACAGCTTGTTCTTGTGTCCGACCTCAGGGAGAATCTAATGGCTATCCCTGGGGTACTGTCAGGGTCAGAAAGCCATTGACAAGTGATGTGATTCAATGATGGAAGCAGCAGTGTGATTCTTATGAAGCTTTAGTGGAAAATTTTTAGTTTCAAAGACAAATTTATATAAAAATTACACACTCACAAACACATCTGACTTTACCCCAACATTTAAATGGGACTATTTATCATAGCAAGAAGCTGTTAGAGAATCTGGTAGGCTTTCTGTCTTGGTGGTGAGATGAATGATGAATCAGAAGCAAGGCAGGGTTCCTTAATAATTTATTGGGTCATGAGTTATGGTTTTGTTCAATTGAAAATTATTAGTTGGGTTTGCCTCAGGCGAGGAACATAGTATATGGAAAAGGAAATAGATTAAGCAAACATTCCATGAATTTAATCATTTCAAACAGCCTACTGGAGAAAGGCCCTGATCATTTGCCATTAATTCAGGGGACAATTTTGCTTCCATATAACATAATCACAAGATGGGGATTGTCAGAATGGCTCAGTAAATGAGATATTCATAAGGAATAGGTAGTGTAAGTACTTTCTTCAGTGTCTTACCCCATGTAGACAAGGAAGAGTACAGAATCCAAAGGCTGTGATTTTTTTCTTTTATTGAAAGGTAATATTCTTCTATCTCTAGTCATTCCTTTATTCATTGACTTTGTTATCTATTCAACATACTTTGTTGGGCACCAATTTGGTACTAGAGACATGGTTCAGAGCTCAATGTGAAGAGATACTTTTAAATAAATTCTTGGTGGTTACCAGTTGGAAGAGGGGACAGTCTTGCACGGGCTTTCTTAAACTAGGATATTTGTAAAGCTAGGCAGATTGGGCCAAATAGTGAAAATAATATAAACATCATATCACAACCTCAATATTTATTTAATTATCATCCCTTAATGTTTTCTGAGAAGGTAAGCTATAGCTACTTTATATACAATAAAGCAATACTCTGTTGAACAACTTGGTATATATATTTAGTTAAAGCCCATAAGCCAATGTTAAATCAGTCTCTAAGAAATGTGTATTTGGATTCACATTTTATTTTGGGAAATTTCTCAGTTTGCCACAGATTCCTCTTTACCTCTGACTGCTCATTAAATTGCACTGGTCCTGGTTGAAAAGAAATAAAAGCAACAACAATGCATAGTCACATTAGCATCAACTCACTCCCTCAAAGTCTCTGATCCAAATCTCAGTCACTGGGGATGCTGGAATCTAAAGGAAGAGCAGCTTGGTCAAAATTAAGTTGCAAGGCTTCTCTGGCAGGGAGCTGTGTTGAGAAGTGTTGCTCCAGGGATGAAACTCACGTCCCAAGGGGCTTCATCAGAGATGCACCAAACATCCCCAGTCCTACCACCAGGCTTCGGAGCCACCCAGTGACTGAGGACCTCATAATGTTCAGGCTCAGGTGCCTATTGGCTGATGCTGAGGGAAGGATCCAGATTCCTTTATTGCCCTGCACAGAAGTTACCTGCTTATTTCTGTAGACCACTCAAGAGGAAACCACATAAGTTCTTACATATTAAGTATGCATTTTTATAAAGATTAGCTTGACTCTAATACATTTAAACTTCATACAGTAATTCTTTTTCACTCGAATATTTATCATAAATATTTGGTGCAAGAAACTCTTTAAGTAGCTGGTGTACAGGAACGGAAAAAAGCACTCCAATGTTTTCACCTCAATGGACGTTATACTCTAATGAAACCAAAACAGAGGAGCAGAACAGTAAAATACGCTCTCTACTAGACTGAAACAGGCTACGGATAACAGCACATAAGGAAGAGGAATAGTGAGTCATGGGTTGAATCGTTATACTTTTAAGCTTATTTTTTATTGATTATACAAATGTCTTAGTGAAAAGGTAGTGTCTGAATAGAGAATCAAAGGAACCTAATGGCTCAACACTCTGTCTTTGGAAAAAAGTGTTCTGTCACAGAGAACATATTTCAAGTCTGAATATTTGAAATTAGATGTTGGGTGGGGATATACTCCCCCACACCTCCTCAGAGAAGAAGGGCCTTCTGAGGCCTTGGACATACCTTGGTTTTTCACTGGACACAGTGGGATCATAGCATAGGGTCTGTGTGATCCGAAACAGATATTAACTGAATGACTCTGACTGCTCTATGAAGATAAATGGAGAAATAATGGCAGAAAGAGAGAGTTTACTGGAAAAGGAACCAATTTCAAAAAAAATCATTTTTTTTGATAAAATTCCTCACTTGTCCTTTTCACAAAGAGAAAAAACAGGATCTTGAACAAAGTTGATAATGGCTGAATTGATAGGAACAGTCAGATTTTGCTCTATACATAAGAGGAGCTTCAGAAAGATTAGGTGCATTGGATCAGAGAGAGAAAGAAAGGGCAATTGTGATAAATCTGCATTGGCACCTAGAGACTGGAGTTGCTCTTGGCTGCACCGAGGACAGCTGTGGGCAGGGGAGACAGGCATCAGGAGCTTGGGTGTGTTCACTTTTTGGTTAGTCCCTCTACCCTCTCTACCCCAGGTAGTGGTGCAGAGGAAGATTATATTGGGGTGCATGGTTTGAATGCCCACTGATTACCCAAGTGGATTGACCACATATGTGCGGGGTTCAGAGATTAAATCTGGAGTGGATATTCACATTTAAAAGTGATCACATGACAGAGACCATTTAGCCATATGAGGCTATAAAAGATTCCCTGAGGATCAGGCAGTGATAGCAAAGAAATCTGAAGACCATGGCCCATAACACTCAATATTTAAAAAAACATCTGGTTGAGGTAGAGCAGGGCAGAGTGTGAGAGAAAAGTCAGTGGTGTGGCAGAAAGCAGGAGAATCTGGCCTCCATCCAGGGGAGAACTGGTTCACAGAGGGGAACCCGTCACGGTGTGGAACCCCACTGCTGCCATTAGAAACTCTTTGTATTTATTCTGACCAACTTCAGTCAAAAAATAAGCTATACTATTCTTAAATTCAATTTAATTACAAGGATTAGACCACCTCATATGGGAATTTTCAGCAAATACTGTGTTCTTTTAGAAACTATGATCTCATTTTTTTATATATTTTTTAAAACATAAATCCTCCATAAAACACTCACTTGAATTTCTTCCTGTATCTAAAAATTTCTTACATCTACTTTCAGTGTGGACATTTTTTATAACAATTCAACTCGGCTGAAAACAAAATCTTACTCAATACTGATAAAATTCTTCACTTGTTTTTTTCATCAATCTCTTGCTCTTTTTATATTTATTTTTCTCATATTCTTTCTCTATATGTCAGCTTGGTTATCATTGAGAAGGACACTGTCCACAGTCTTCAAAAGTGCATCAACCGAGAACAAAAAGAATGACTGGGTCTCTGATGGAAAAAAAAATGTAAGGTACATCATCTGCTCAGAGGTTACCTTCATAATAGCACAAATGCAGGACTTCCACAGAAAAGAGAAAGTTGAAAGGTATGAAATCATATGCCATCAGGATTTAAGAATAATGTAAAACTTGTCATAGTTTCTTTTAAAAAAGGTCAATTCTAATTGCCTAATGAGATGAAGAAAGGTAGAAATTTATCCAGAAGGCTGAGACTCTTACGTGAAATGTCATTGTTAGCAGTTTTCAGGATGTTTTTGCACTCAGTGGTACTTTAGAGAACTTGGTCGTGTGACATCAATTCTGTCTAAAAAACTTATGTATAGTCCCTTTTCATAAGAGTTTGAGAATTTCCTGCACTTTTTAAGTGTTAGGTCAAAATTGTTGAAGTAGATAGTACAGAGCATGAAATCACCAGTTATCAAAAACTTGGGGAACTTTGAAAGGAAGATTATTTTCTTTATATTAGCAAAATCCTGGAAATAAACACTTGACCTGACTTCCTAAGAATTAAATAAATTTTTTAATTGAGGCTAGTGAGATGACTTCCTACTTTGGAATTTTCAATTGTTTACCTTTTTCAGTTGTCCCATCAAATGTCTACAACAAAATTACAATTATTATTCTTTTAATAAATAACTGTCTTACACTGTCTTGTATTTGACATTATTTTGTCTTCTGTCTCCATGAGTTTTCTTATTTTGTATATTTCATAGAAATGTAATCATAAAATATACATTTTTTGTGTTTGGATATATTTGCACAACTTAATATTTTCCAGATCAGTCTATTTGTAGCAGGGCTGTATCAGTATTTCATAACTCTTTCTTTGTATTTAACCATCATTTGTTCAACTGATCATCCATTGGTGGAGATTCAAGTTGTTTCAACCTTTCTGCTACTGTAAATAGCACTCCCCAAAGCATTCATGTACAAAAATTTTTTTCATTCCTATTTTCAATTATTTTATGTCTATTCTTGGGAGTGGAAGTGCTGAGTCCTACAATAACTTGACATTCAGTTTTGGGGTGAACTACCAAATTCCTCAACTGTGGTTGGTTCCTTTTGCATTACTACCAACAATGTATAAGAGTTCTAATTTTATCCTGCATTCTTCCAACACTTTTTTCATTTTCTAATTCCTTGATTATGGTGAGTCTAGTAGATATAAATTGAGATCTCATTGTGATTTTGATTGGCACTTCCCTATTGAGTAATGTTCCTATTTTCTTTGGTGAAATGTCTATTCAAGTACTTTGCCTATTTTTTAAATTGGATTCTTAGTTGGTTTGTTCTTCAATTATAGAGTTTTAAAATTATATTTGGCTATGAAAATTTTATCAGCTATATGCTCATCAAATATTTATCCAGGTATCTCTAGGTATTGCATATTTTAAATGCTTTCAATAGACACTGGTATAAGATGCTGCCACATTCTGGGGTAGACACCCTCAAGGTAAGTCTGCCCCAACAGTCCCTCAGAGAACCATCAGGTATTTCAAAATGTAGTTACAATGCTTTGAAAGTCAAACCCATATTGCCCCCTCCGTCACCAGCATGGCTGCTGCAAACTGGAAAACAGAAGATGGTAAGAAAGTTAGCAAAAATGCCACAAAGAATTGCTTTGCATACATTTGCATACATCCTCATGTAAAGCGTAAATACAAATTATATATAATTTATTTTCCTTTGTTTCTGGAAAGGAAAATGGATAATGATAATTTTATATATTTGTATTTATATAAAGTATATAAATACCTATAGATAGTTATATTAGTAAATATATACTTAGGTATAGAGAAGGATAGAAAGATTGGATTACATATCATGCAGCTGAAATATTCAAGATTTGCATGTTAAATGGTATTTTCCATTAAAATGTTGTGGTTGAACGTAGACATAAAATTTTTAGAAAAAAATTGTTGATCTGTCACTAAAATAACACTAAGTTAAATTAGAATGACTAACATAAATAATCTTCAAAATGTTATCATAGGAGGAGAACACACAGGTAGAGGTGCTTAGTTCCTCCTAACTCCTGAACCTGATATAAGCCTAGTAAGTAACTGCCTTGTAGAATTGCTCCATGCATATCACATAGTATTGTGCTAAATTCTAGGTGACTGCTAAAGTAGCAATTCTTTCTTGGGTCCCTCAAAGGGGTAAAGAATTAGAGGAAAAAATTCAAAATCACATGTTTAGGTTTAAGGAAGTAATATTTCCTTTGTATTGGTGCATTGTAATTATGCACAACAGTGAGTTTCATTATGTCATATTCATACATACATACAACATAATTTAATCAGCTCCATTCCCCAGGACCTTCCCTTTCCCTGCCTTCTTCCCACTCCAGATCTACTGGAGATCTACTATATCTCCCTAGTATAACTAATATTACCTCTGATCTTCCTTCTGTCATTCTTATTTTACTTAGTGTGATAAAATTTGTAAGTGTGATGGTTCATTCTGGTGTGTTCATACATGGATGCCACATGGTCTGGAAGATTCTGTTCCACAGTACTTCCCCTGCCCTCCCTTCCTCCCATCCTGCCAATCCCCTTCCTCTACTCTGTTGGTCTCCTGTCTATTTTTGAGAGATTCCTCCTTTGTTATTATTCCTTCCTTCTCTTCCCTCTTTTTTTCTCTTCCTTCCCTTCCCATTCCCTTCCCTTCTCTCTCTCCTCCCTCTCCTCCTCTCTCCCTCCCTCACTTCTTCCCTCCCTTTGTCCCTCTGTCCCTCTCTCTCATGTCTGCATATGAGAGAAAACACATGTTCCTTGACTTCCTGAGCCTGACTTATTTCACTTAGCAAAGTGTTCTCCAGTCCTAGGACAATCACAATAGCCAAGCTATGGAACCTGCCCATCAACACAATGGAAAGGACAATGTGGTTTATGTACACAACTAACTCAGCCATAAAGAAGAATGACATCATATCATTGCTAGTAAATGGGTAGAACAGAAGAAAGGATTATGACTTTAGAGATTCAGAAGAGTTTCCTTACATATACCCTTTAGTTACTTCTTAAATAATATATCTAAATCTGACTATTAAACTGCTCCTAAAGGTATGGACATATAATTTCCCTATTACAAAGAACAAAACAGAACATGTATAATGACCACAGATCTGAGAAATATTTAATATAAAGAGTGGCATGTGATTTGTTGACTACATGCTCTTTTAAAACTCCAACCTACAGGCATGACATTCACTTACACTCTTACAATGACTAAAGCATTTATTTTGATCACTACAGAGAAATATGTACACCTTAAAGGACAGAATATATAATTTTGTTACCTATAATTATACATTTCATTTTCAGGCCAAATGCAAAAATGTTTGTTTTTTCAGTTTACCAATCTGTTCCTAATATGGTCAATATGACTTAGCTTTTAAGTATTTATTTTCAAATCTGTGATCTTTACATAAGGAAAAACTGCAGGGGGAAATCTGTTCATTTTGAGATGGGCATTTACCTTATAGTTTGCATTTGATTTTGTAATCGAGCCCATACTTGTTATTCTGAAAGAAGACACAAAAGCAGTGAGGGGAATCACAGAAATATGTCAAGTTATAATACAGAATGAACGCCTCTTAACAAGGTACTAAGTAAAGTTGTCAAATCAAGACTTTAATTTCTTCAATTTTCTTGACCTAAGTGCCAAGTGAAACTTGGCAAGTATGTGACAATCTTGCCATAATTAAAATCTCCTTGCTTACATTTTCTACATCTTAGAAAGTAAAATTTTCTTATATAAATTATATGAATCATACAGATTTGAATTTTAAACACAGCTAGAAGTATTTTATTTCAAAACATATTGTTATGTCTTTTTCAAGTATATATGATAGAGACAGGTTTAGTCATTATTTGCTGGCCATATATAGTATTTTTATCATATAGTATGCAGGATCATTAAGATGCAGTAAAATATTATATTCATTTATCTGGATATTGAAGACTGTGATATACCTGTGAGAGTCAGACACTATTTCCTATGAAATATCCGTATGTTCAACTTGACTAGTTTTGTCTCACTGATGAGGAACAAAAGAATTGGATACCCAAGGAATTTTCAGGAAGCAGATTTATTGACTGCAGGGTCCAGAACGGCTATTTCCCAAATCATTCTTTAGACCAAGAGTCTAAACATTCTTGGTATTTTAAAGGTAGTGGGAGGGAGAGCTTGAAGATTTACATTTTTTTTTCAGGAGTCAACATCAAAGTAATTTTTTTCTTTGAGTTCTCAGAAAGCAGTTTATGTTTTGTGGTTTAGAACTGTCAGAGGTTTTACACATTTTACCACAAAAGCAGAGTAACATCATTATCAATTCTGTGGCCAAACTTAGCTTTTGCAGGATAGAACAAAAGGAAATAGGAAATTCTAATTACATGGAGCTCTTTTGCAGAAATCTTTGAAATGTTGTTAACAACAACAGTTATGGTGAGGGTCTTCTGGGTGGGGGTCTCTGACCTGCTTCATCACAACAGAAAATGAAAGTTCAAAAAACTATATAACACAAGGAAAAATTGCCTCTTTATTTCTTCCTCCAGAGAAGCAAATTCCCTAGAATTCAGTGTGTCC
Organism: Ictidomys tridecemlineatus; assembly: GCF_052094955.1. Taxonomy (NCBI): domain Eukaryota; kingdom Metazoa; phylum Chordata; class Mammalia; order Rodentia; family Sciuridae; genus Ictidomys; species Ictidomys tridecemlineatus. Next base: position 939,393 of record NW_027526152.1, read on the forward strand.
ATAGTGCCATCACTGATGCTATCAAAGGTTATGCCCTGCACACAACCAGAAGGTACCGTTCATACCACCATGGATTCCTCTCTAAGCCTTCATCTCATGGTGGACCCTTTCCTGTGTCCTGGAGCCATGTGACTTTTGACTTTTCATGGTGGTGTTTGATTGTGGGGAGCACCACAACATGGGCAGCACTTGGAGGGAAGGTGAATGGAAACGTTAGGTAACCCTTTAAGTTAGCCACTCGTCCTAATGGGCAAAATACAGAGAGGGAATGGAGACCCTCTGCTCAAAAGAAGGAAAACAAGTAAGAACAAAGGCTTGTGTTATCCTAAGGAAGCTGAGTGGGAAGAAGTCCAGAGGGTTTTTTAAATTATCATTATTTTAAAATTATCTTTATTCTTGGATGGGGGGGAAGAAAAAAGTCAACAAAATGACAAATTTAGAGTTGACATTTTCCTCCAAAAGTAAACACAAAATTTAAATTAACATTTGATTTAATATAGGGAATCAATAATGAATACAGCCAGTAATGATGTAGAGAGAATGTGCACTAAAGAGCCAGATGCATGTAAGACATTGGGATTTTTTTTTTGTGGTGAAAAAATATTTAGTACAAGAAATTGTATCTGTTCAGCAGAGAGATTCCAAATTAGACCTAGAAGTGAGCAGGACCCATAGGCTGCTTCATAGAAGATCGTAGCAAGGAAATGACTGAAATATTCCCAGAGACAGACTCCACTTTAAAATTACAGAAGTCCTGAGGCCTGCTCAGTGCTGGGTCAGGGTGACTGCGACTGGCCAAGTGAATGAGGAAGTGTCTGCTGGTGAGAGGGGACAGTGCCTGCCAACCCGGTGGCATGTGTCTGCAGGAGGACTGGAGAAAGAGTCAGGCAGCTTCAGATGCCTGGCCTGCATTAGCAGTTTATGACTCAGAATGGAACAAATTTGCAGGGCCTACCAAGCAAGCTGTGGAGTTATGACACCCTAATTGGCTATGGTTTCACAGCATATATCACAGCAGATAAAATTAATTCAATATTCTCTTCAAGTGATGAGATTTCTAAAAAAGTGTCTGTATAAATCCGACCATATATAATATTTTTATAATATAGTAGGCAGGATCTACTAAATTAGAGGCTTAAAAATATTTTGAAAAAACTTTTCAACTGAATTCTGCAAAAACACAAAAGAAACAAAAACTCAAACAAGCAAGCAAACAACAACAACAACAAAAAAGAAAAAAACAAGATAAATGTGGGAAAACAAGATACATGTGGGAGCTGCTGTCTTGCTTGCTATCATTGACATCAAGTGGGGATTTCAGAGTCTCACAGGGGTCACCTGCTCTTATTTCACAGTGTGGACGATGTGCTGCTCTCATTTGGAAATTTCACCCAAGCCTCTGGAACTCATTTGAGATGTTAGCAATCTCATTTGAACAATTAATACCCCATCAAAAAGAATTCTTTTGGCATCTTGCCAATCAACAAATGTCACAGATACGATAATGATGCTGAGATGTCGCATTACATCTACACTGAGAAGTCACAGGCTCCAGTTTACCATTTATTGTTAACATGCAGATCAAATGACCAACACCTACTGCTGAATCACTGTCAGTAACCAAGTAATTCATCATAAGTGAACAATGTTACAGATCTGACACATTTAACATGGAGAATGTTTTATATGGTAAGGATTTTATAATGTGTTGGTGTTCACTGGCTTAATTCCCTGTTGGAAAAGAATAGGGACAGTGTAAATTTTGAACTTTCATGACTGATGCAAAATGAACTGTATGTATGGACTTACATAAAATTTGGAGAGTTTATAGTTTATTGATACATTGCACAATTACACATTTAATATTAATATAACATTAGCTGAAAGGTCTTCCATAGAAGCATGAAGTTAAGGGCAGGGACTTCATTTATATTTTAATTTTAGCTTTAAACAGATAATTCTGAAATATTATTCAATCTACACTAACAAAGACTGATAGTCAATGCCTTAATTTATACCTAAATACCAATGCATATAAAAGAATTGAAGCCAATGACTTTGATTTTCTCTTCCTGGAGCTACTGTGAAATTATTTGATCTATCTTTCTTAACATCTCAAATTGAGTGCATTAAGACTTTGAAAAGGCCATGGAAGAGTGCATTAAAATTAAAACCTCATATTCCAAGAACCAGCTAGCTAAGCCTGAAGACATTTATGTCCACGTTTAGTATTTTTGATTGTATGTAAATGAAAATGTGCTTTGAGTGCTTTTTAACTTTCAGAAGTTGTGTTTATATATGGATAACATAAATTAATCCTCTATTTGCTAATCAATAACCAAGACTGTTTTGGGGAGTCAGTAGAAATTATTATATGAATACATGAAAAATTTTAAATTTTGTGCCCTAGCATTATTCAGCTCTATCCATTGTTAGTTTACCTTACTCAATTTGGGGGATTTATGTACACATCCTTATAAACTAACTAATTCCAGTCCTATCTGTCAACACTGAGTTTGTCTCTTTAGTAGAAAACAAAATAAGTTCTTCTTGGTATGAGTTTATTACATCTTTAGAAAATATAACTTAGATATCTCACTGCCTCCTCTCAGGTTTAATGATTTTCCTACGCATTTTTACACAGCATGTGGATGGTCCTTCTAGAGGTGTCATTTTCAATCTGGATTTTTAGGATGTGATGGTGCTTGAATGCATTTACTTATAATGAGCATCCAGAAATAGATTCCTACTCCAGCTCTGTGGACCTTGCCAACCAATTAGAAGGAGAAGACATGCACCCTGTTAGAATTAGTGAGCCTCCACGTCAGCAAGGCCATTCCATCACATCTTTTATGAAATCACCATTACTCTTATTTCTACCCTCTTCATGTGGGAAGATTGTGAATGTCAATTTTCACTATAGGAGGTTCAGTCTGTTTCATTAAAAGCTGGAAGTCTGTTTTCAGTAATACTGAAAAATATCAGAAGTTATTCGTCAATTTGATAAACAAAACCCTACCACCATTCAGATTGAAAAGGTTTCTTTCCGAAGTAAGGGTCTCTCATTCCAGTTGGAAGAAATATATTGGTCAGATGATGTTGCAAGTTGAAGCCTAATTTGATTTGTCTCTTTGGAAGTTTTGATTAGTTTTTCCAGCTCTCTGAAGAATGGCTGAGGTCTGAATATTTATTTTTGGGTAAATGTTAAGAGATATTTCAGGATTATGTGCTATCTATAAGAGAAATGTGAAGCTAATTTATATTGGATAGTCATTCTTGCAATATATGAAAAGAGAAAAGAAAATATACACGGTAAAATTGTGCATTCATTTCATCTTAGCATAATATTTATTGAAAGAATAGACCCGAATATGAAAGGTTTCACTCCACAAGTTTTTCAGGGTAGGAATCTGAATTCAACTTTTTAATGCTTCCTCAATCAAATATCTTCTACAATCAACTCTGTAGTTTTTGTAGGTGAGCAAATATATAGTTTTATAGAGGTTCATCCACTAACTTATTTGAGGGCCAAGAAATCTAAGATTGGGATGTGCACAGCATCTTGATGAGGCAAACACTCCACCTTCTTCAAGCTCTGGTGCATGTGGAGTGGGCTGCTGCCTTTGTTCTAGTTTCTTCCTCCTGAAATTAGAGCTATAATTATCAGTATTTTTTTGCTATAATCTATAATAAAAATCAATATTAGAAACAGGTCTCTGGAGCCAAACTGCTAATCATTGACTCCAAAATTTTTGACTTTGAACCTTTAGCCTCTCTGTTCATAGTTTCTGCATTGTTAAAGATGGGATGACTGTGTTACCTGTTTTACAGTGTTTTGCGCTATAATCCAGTTACAGTGGAAGATAGCTCTTAGATGGCTATCTCATGCGTAAATATGATAATATTATCCAAATTCAGTAATATATTTAGAAAGAATTTCAAATTTAAGATATTACCACAGCAGTTTTCATTCCTCTTTTCTGAAGATAATGTGGAAATAATGTACTGATTACTTATAGATTTTATATACAATTCACACCCTCTATGATCCTGAGGAACACATACATCAAAAATCCTTCCCAGCTATTTTATTTTTAAGATCTTATGGCAAATATTTTGCAGAAAATATTACAGATTTGGTAGAAAATATTCATGAAATATACATCTCCTTTCCATATTGATAACATCCTACTTTTTAATCATATAGTATAAAAGGTGTTGAAGCATTGCTTAATTTCTTCTCATCCACTGAACCAAGATATATCTCTGGATATACCAACAGGGTTTCCAATTGATAATAAAATTGCAAATTGAATTTTTTTCCTAGAGATCTTATTTTTTCCTGCCTCACGGAGGAGTCCTTCTTTTCTTTCTAGAGCTCCTCAAGCTGCCTCTTAGATTTCAGCTGATGACCCAGCCTTAGGTTTCACTAGGAAAAAAATCAGAAGCCACTAGAGGAGGCCTGGTTCATCTTTCCACCAACAATCTACCTGCCACAGACATTGTGCTCAGATAATTGCCATGTCTGCCGGCACATTCAAAGGACACCTGCTCTGTTTATGGTTTATTCCTTCCTCAGGTGTTATGAATCTCATATTCTCTCAACTTCGTGGATTTCAATCACAACAAATTGTTTCAGGATGTAGGCATTTTGCTCAAAATATATCCATGGCCTATCTTTATGATCCTTCTTAAAAACTCTCATTTAAAAAACAAAAACAAAATCAAATGATGTCCTGCTGCCACACACACTTGTATATCATGGTTTTCCATGTGATGTCCTTGGGCAAATCGAGTGACAGCGAGAGGGACATGTACCATGCCAGCAAGAGCACTAAGAAATATATCCTCTCATCTCCCCACATTGTTTTACTCTAACATACAGAGTGACCCAGAGGGGATGCTCTTTAAACAAGGGATAAAAATAACCAGGAACAGATGACCAGGACAAAATGACCCACAATCACACTAATAATTTAAATAATTAAAGCTCTGCAGGATAATAAGCTAGTCTGATTATGCAAATGTGGACATTCTTGAGTCTGAACCCCACATGGTTATCTTCAGTTTGGAAATAATATTTATTCCCCACTATCTAACCAGGTACTCCAAAGTCACATTAAGCTCACTTATTCAGAAGTTTAAAAATTGCTCTCCTTACTGAAAACTAATAATCTCTATCCTGCTAGCACTTCTGTGATATTAACCAGCCTTGCTGCTTCTTGATCTTGTCATGGAAATCACATTATGAAAACACCTCCAATGCTGACATGGACCACAACAGCTTAAGAGCTCAGTATAGGAAGATGGAAATCCTGCACCTCTGCTTGAAAATGTCTCCTAACCTTGTACTAAATAAGACAATTGGTTTCAATCTCTGGTAGTTAGGAGATCTGCTAATAAAAATCTGACCCTTCCTCCTTCTCTTCTTTCCACCCATCTCTAACTGCCTACCAAGTAGGCACTGAAATACATGCTAACATGCAAAGAGAGAAGACACAGTCCTTGTCCTAGAGTGACTTTTGTTATGTAGAGTCAAGCTGAATTGAAAAAACCTAGTACAATAAAGCACTACAAGGATATACACAGGATAGGACTTTAAGGAGATACATACACAGATATATACAAGATATATACACAGGATAGGACTTTAAGGAGAGCATGCAGATTGTATTGGAGGGCGTCAAGAGATGTTTATGTAGCCCTGCTTTTAAGACAGATTGACCTTAAAGGTGGAGAGTAGTTGGTGGTCAATAAAAAAACAAAGAGGAGGAAGTATGAAACATGCTGGAATGTTCTGGAATTACAGTAGTACTTCAAATGACTAGAGTTTCATGTGTGGGAAGTAGTGGCGAGCAGGGAAGGCTCATTAGAGCATGTGGCAGAGATTCCTTTTCTTTCCTAGCCATCAGTAGGTTAAAAGTCCATGCTAAATGTCATATTTTAATTACCTACATTTGTGAGAAATTTGTTAAATATACCTATAATCCATATAAAATGCACCACTGAATTTAGAAGTAGCTTTCATCTATACATCACAGTACACATAAGACAAGCATTTTGTGCTATTAGTATTGTAAACTTAAGTTATAAGCTGAGAGAAAACATTTTAATTCTATCTTAAGTGGATTTAAATCACTACTGGGAAAATAAATAATACAGGACACTTTGTAATATTGCAGGAATGCAAACATGGTAGAGCACAAGATTATTAAAATTATTTTAGAAGATCCAGGATGACCATTGCACCTCATGTCAAAAAATAAATCTACCTTTGCTTAAATAACTGCTCAGCTATTAGGCATTTTAATTCACGAGAAAATAAAATAGACTCAAATCAGTATCACAAAGATAAACCAAAATGAGTTTTTAAAGATATGCAAAATTTTAAAATAGAAAACAATTTGCTAAAGAATTTGTTTTCAACTTTACAAATGGAAGGATATAATTGCAAATTAGGTTTATTATCATTTTTATGTTAGCATTCATTTTTTTTTCTGAACTTCTCACTGGGAACATTGATGAACAAAGAAATAAATGGGAGTGCTTTGTTTCAAAAAGAAAATATCAATTGTTTCAGGCACTATGGAAAATGATTCCATAAAGTAATATGAGCATCTGTGGTTTGAGAAATTTGTTTCAACTAATAATTTTATTTTGCCTGACTTAGTATTTTTTCTTTTGGCCTGATATACTTTTAAAGAAATGTCTGCAATACTCTGAAACATGCAAGATACTATTTGCTTATTTTTTAAAAAATGAACTATTACAGGTGTATAGGCCCCCTTCTCAGTTTTTATTCTAGATATTTCTGCCACATGTATACTTATTTATTTACTCATTCAATAAATATTGATGGAATACTTTACGTGTGCTACAAATTATACTGGGATGGAGTTTGTCTCTGCTATCACATCTTATTTAAACAACTTAAAACCTTGTGACTAACAGTTTTAATTCTTACATTCTACAGGGGAAACCATGACTATCACCACAAAGGCATAAACTTGGCAAGTTCAAAGAGTTGAATCTTTCCCTCTTCATTCCCTTCACTGTCTTATTGATCCGATGATTCTCAAAAGTGTCCATTTCAAAATGGTAATATATTTTTCCAACGTATCATTCTGCTTTATGACATATCAGTCCAGTGGATAACAGCATGCCAATTACTTCTTATCAACAAATTGTTCTGAAAAGTCTGTCCAGGTTATGCCCCCTGGGTTACCATGGCTCATAGTCTTAGGGTCTCCTGTTAGGAATAGATCTCACTCACCTGATCACAATGCAATCAGCTTCCTAAATTGATGGGCCCACAATTAGTAAGAGCAAAACAATTGCCCCATTTGGTTTTCTTCTTCTTTTTAGTGTATAAGTTTTAAAGTGCTCTACTTTTTATTTTTCTTGTTAGATTTGGTTTTCATCTTCCTTAGCTTTTGACCTAATCTTGCCCATAAAAACATTTTCTCACCTGGTTTCCTTGTCATGAAATGCTCCTTCTTTCCTTTCTTGATTAAAGTGCACATGTGTGTTTATTTCTGGTCCTTGAGCATAACTGCAACTCATTTTGCTTGAAAGAATGAATCCCAGTTCTGTACTGCTGCTCAGGGTTGCTATAACTACATATTCTCCCTTGGACTCATAACAAACTTTTCTTCCAATAAATCCAGCTTAGTTCATCCTTAAATGTCTCTGTACTCCTCATTTAAATATCTGCCAGGAACTTTAAACATAAACTCTACAATGGATTCTCTGCATTGCTCTTCAAACCTTGTATCTTTCTTAGCGTGCCCTGTTTCAGTGTAAGACAACCTGTGCGACACCCGTTTTCACGGATTACAGATGCAGGAGCTATTCTTGGTGACTTTCTGTGCTCCAAACCAAAACTGGTTTAAATACAAGTCTTGCTCCATTTTATTTCCTAATCTGTTTTAAAGCTGTCCATTTATCCTTGTCCTTCTTGCTACCTCATTCTCCTACATCAAAATCATTCTTCTTGTGGCCAATTACCTAGGACTGTTAACACGTTGTCTTATCCTCGCTGTGTGGGAAGACAGCCAGGGAGCAACTACAATAACAAGTACAGCAAGTGTTCTATTGGTCATGGGACTAGATTTTTGATATTTTAATATTTATTTTAGTTGTAGATGGGCACAATACCTTTATTTTATTTACTTATTTTTATGTGGTGCTGAGGATAAAACCTAGTGCCTCAAACGTGCTAGGCAAACACTGTACCACTGAGCCACAACCCTAGCCCAATTTTGATTCATATTTTATATAAACTAACTTTTTCAAAGCCTATAATCATGAGTTCATCAAATTTTACCCTTATTTTGAAAATAAGCCCTACAGTACCATCCTTCCACGTATATTAGGAATTTCAGGCATCATTAAACCTTTCAGTGGTTTGTCACTGTTTCTGGTCTTCTAAATGTGATTGCACATCTGTGTATTTTGATCCACATGCCTTACCTCTACACATTGTATTTCCTTCTGTACATAATCCATCAGTTCTTGGACCCTTCTGGAACTTTGATTTGCCCTCTCAATATCATTCATGAAACAGTAGATCACAATCTCTCTCTCTCTCTCTTTTTTTGATACCGGGGATTAAACTCAAAAGCACCTGAGCCACATCCCAGCCCTATTTTGTATTTATTTAGAGACAGGGTCTCACTGAGTTGCTTATTGCCTAGAGTTTGCTTAGGCTGGCTTTGAACTTGTGATCTTTCTTTCTCAGCCTCCTGAGCTGCTGGGATTAGAGGCATGCCCCATCACACCAGGTCTCTGTTAAACACCACTTTCTCACAGTAATTCACTTTCTAGACATTCGATTCCATGATTACACTAACTCTGATCATTAGGCTCTTCCTTTATGTACTTCCTCATATATTACCTCCCAAAGGCCTTCCTTGAGCCTTACGTAGATGGATTCCTCTCATTCTCATCTCAGACTACCATTGACTGTTTAATTACTACATCCTCTAATGGACTCCATGCTTCATTAGGATAATAAGAGGCCTATTCTTCTTTTTGGCTACATTTTTGGGCCAGATGTCCAGCAGCTAGGACTATGGCTAATGCACAATATGCTTTCTGTAACTATTTGTAAACAACTAATAACTACCATGGATCACAGAGCAGGACCTCAGGGGTTGGTTACTGGGATAAACCCCAGCGCTGCAGGGGTACGGGGTTTTCCTTCCTCCCCATTGTTTTGCTCCTGTAACATGAATTGCAATGCTAGTGTGCCAGTGTAATTTTAGGTCTTCTTAGCAGCTACCTCAAAATACATTTTTAGGAAAGGCTAAACAAGCAAAAGCCAAAACAAATAAATGTAATTCCTTCAGTTTTATAGATGTTCACAACAGAAATGTTGTAAATCTGTTGGTGATACATGGTATTATAGTTGTCTTAAAAAAATAACATTGGCCAAAGTCCCCAGGTTCTTGACCCTATTCGTACTGGACTCACTCCTCACATCATGCTATCATTGGGTCTCATCTTCAAAGATAAGCTGTATTATGTGACAAGCTTTCTAAATAAACTGTTTGGACTTTAAGGGTCACACCCAAGCACAAGCTAGTTTTTGTTCTTTGTAAAAAGTTCAAAGATGAAAAAAGTCTCTCCCCACAACAGGTAAGGATTGAACTATTGCACACTATGTGCTGGTGAGCCTGGTGACTAAGTGTACTACAGAGTATTACCGTTTAATTGACTCAGTACTATTATTTTTGTTGTAGAAATATCATAATTCATATTCAGGTAAGAACCCCTTATACCATACTTTTAACTTATTTTCTCAGGTCAGTTTCATACATGTGAATGACCTTATCCTGGATACCCAGTTACAGTTAGGATTGAGAAGTTGTGATGTGTAATTGTAGAGGAGGGTAACTATACATAAAAATAATGTACTATACATTTAAAAAGGTCAGAAGAAAGGATTCTGGATGTTTTTACCAGAAAGTAGTGATAGATGTTTGGGAAATAGATACATTTAACTTGACTTAAACATTATATCATGTGTACATGTAATCAAAACATAACATGGTACCCCCAAAACATCATACATTTTTTTATTGTTTTATGCATCATTTAGAAATACATTTAATTTTTCAGAAAATGTAAATAGTTTTAAAATTGTCAGTCATACTAAACCACAACATAGGCCAGATTTAAATGTATGTTTTCAATTCCTTGTAAAATAAGTCCAGAAATACATTCAAGTATATATAGTCACTTGATTTAAGAAGAATGTTAAGGCAATTCATTTGGGAAAAATATTATTTCTGCACATACTTACTTTTCTAATATAGAATAAATTTACTTCTAAATAAAGCTTTAAAATCTTCTGATAGAATCAATGGTTTGTGTTTAAGGTTTAATTGTTGTTGATATGTTAATTTAATGTACTATTTGACTTCATCTTGGGCTTCAGTGTGTTTTTCAATCAAATTGGCTCATTGTTTCTAGGTTCAAATGGTGCTTTTCTATATTGTAGAAAATAAACCTTATTTCTCTCAGTCCTGGGAATAGTACCAAGGGCCTCCCATATGCTAAGGAAAAATTCTACAACTGAGCTACAGCCCAGCCTTTTTATAAGAAAGTTTTATCTATCTATCTATCTATCTATCTATCTATCTATCTATCTATCTATCTATTTTTATTTTGAGACACTGTCTCACTAGGTTTCCCATGTCCCCCTCAAACTTGTGATCTTCCTGCCTCAGGGTCCTGAGGACTTGGGATTACAAGCATGCCACTGTGTATGACATGAAATTCACCTTTTATTTTATAATGCCGGGGATCAAATCCAGAGCATCACACATACTAGCATACGAGGCAAGTGCTCTACAACTGTGCTACACTCCCAGTCTCAATAATTAAACTTTTATTCACAAAAGAGCAATAAAAAGTACAATTTGGTCTACTAGTTGAAAAGCAATTTGAATGCTTATTCACTACAAGACATTGTTAGTGTCTCATCACTGTAAATAGAGTACCTGACTAGAACATCTTAAAGGAGAGGATTGTAATTTGGCTCGCTTTTCTCTAGAGGTTCAGTCCACGGCTGGCTGACTTCAAGGCTCTGGGCCCCTGGTGAGGCAGCACATCAGGGTGGATGGACCTAATGTGATGGTGGAAAAGTAGAGCAGAGGAAACCGTTCAGCTCAGGACAGACAGAAATACAGGGAGAACAGGAGAAGGGAGGAACAAGATGTCCAGCCCCCCAAGAGCATGGCCCTAGTGACCACTTCCTCCAGCCAGGTCAAACTTGCCTCCAGCTACCACCCAGAAATAAATTCAAACTGCTAACCCTTCAAATGGACTAGTCCACTGAGGCGGACAGCTCTCATAATCTAATAATTCATCTCTCAATATTTCTGTATTGTCTAACATGAGCTTTTGGGGGGATACCTCACATCCAAATCATAGCGATGACTCTTTTTTTAATTTCAAATAAGAATTTTTCTTACAGCACATGTGGTCATGATCATTACAACCGCATTGACCTTTATCTACTAAGAGTTTCAGATTCAAGCAACCTGTATTGATACTACATGTAGAGAATGCAACTAAAGCTCGTAACACACTATATATTAAAATATGTTTTGTTTGTGGATTTCAAAGACCAGTAACATGTTCATGTGAAAAGAATAAAGTAAAGCAATTACTTTTACTCAGTTAACACATTTAAACACAATAAGGAAAACATTTATAAATTTCTAACTAGACATTGTTTGTATCACAAATATATCATGGTCTTTCTCTTCATAAATGGTTAAGAGGCAGAAAGACAACCTTTAAATGGATAGTTAAAAATTGGGAGAAAAAAGATTTTGTATAAATTAGGATTTGAGATATTAACTAACTTCTGCAACATTATGTTACACTTCTATGTAATTATTTTCAGATGTTACCTCATGATGAATTTCCCTTAGCCTTATGCTTATCATGATAAATTTCCTTTAGCCCTTATGTTTATCATGATAAATTTCGCTTAGCCTTATGTTTGTCAAAAAAGTTATAAGAGCCCAGCATGGTGGTGGTGCATGCCTGTAATCGCTGTGGCTCTGGAGGCTGAGGCAGGAGGATCACAAGTGCAAAGCCAGCCTCAGCAAAAGCAAGGTGCAGAGCAACTCAGTAAAACTATGTCTCTAAATAAAATACAAAATAGAGCCTAGGATGTGGCTCAATGGTTGAGTGCCCATGTGTCCAATTCCCAGTGTACCCCTAAAATAATGGATAAGAGACGCTGCCTTGAGCATTTTAATTAAATACTTAAGAAATGTTATATTGCTATTACTATTATTGAATAAAATAAACTAATACTTTATTTCTTAAGATAACATTTAAGATAACCATATTTAAACACATATGACAGCTTTCTCTTTTTAAAAATTTTCATAAATTTTTAAAATATAAAATATTGTTTTTTAAAATAAAAATATTGTTATCATGAGTGTTTAATTCTTGCTGAAAAACTGAAATTTTAAATGACTGTTATACAATCAGAGTGAATCCTAGTTTTCCAAAACCTCATTTGTAATAATTAATAAAGAGAAAAATACTGTGTGTCTCGGGTAGGTGATAAAAAGCCAGTTGCTACTTACAGGCTACATATAGGTCCAGAGTTCAGGAGATATAAAGAATAACTGATAACTAATTCTTACTCTGTGTACCTGAGAAATATTTCTAAGTCAAGAGCTTATGGAAATACCGGAAAATAAATTTTTTACAACAGGCACTCATATGTGCTGACTTTTCTAAGTGCTTCTTATTTACACATGCATCTCTTCACATTGTTTCCAAAATTTGATTGAAGTATCTTTACAATTGAAGGCTGCTAGTTTGCTTGCTTCCTCTATAATGCTAACATTTCAATAAAAGTAAAAGGTTACAGAATCATAGCAAGGAAAATATTTTGTAATTTCTTAAAGTTGGTCAATAATTTTTAAATTCAATCTGCTAGCCTGTGTCTTTTGATTGGTGAGTTTAAGCCATTAATATTTGGAGTTATTATTGAGACATAGTTTGTATTTTCAGCCATATTTGTTTATTTTTGTTATTTAACTTGACTTGGTTTTCTTCTTTGATTAGTTTTTCCTTGAGTGTACTATCTCCCTCTTCTGATTTTCATCATTGTATTTCATTTTCTCTTTATGGAATATTTTGCCAAAGATGTTTTGTAGTGCCAGTTTTCTAGCTATAAATTCTTTTAACTTTTGTTTATCATGTAAGGTTTTTATTTCATCTTCAAATCTTAAGCTTAATTTTGCTGGATACAAGATTCTTGGTTGGCACCCATTATCTTTCAAAACTTGATATATGTTGTTCCAGATCTTCTAGCTTTCAAGGTCTGTGTTGAAAATCTGCCATTATTCTAATTGGTTTTCCCCTATATGTAATCTGATTTCTTTCTCTTGAGGCTTTTAAAATTCTCTCCTTGTTCTGTATGTTGGGTATTTTCATTATAATGTTCCTTGGTGTGGATCTGTTGTGATTTTGCACATTTGGCATCCTGTAGACTTCTTGAATATGGATTTCCAATTCATTCATTATGTTTGGAAAGTTTTATAACATTATTTCATTGAATAGAATGTTCATTCCTTTGGTTTGGACCTCTATGCCTTTCTCTATCCCAATAACTCTTAAATTTGGTGTTTTTATGCAATCCCATATTTCTTAAATGTTCTGCTCCTGGTTTCTTACCATTATTGCTATGGGGTCTATGTTCTTTTCAAGATTATATATTTTATCTTCATTGTCTAATGTCCTATCTTTCAAGTGGTTATGCTTTCATTTGAGCTTTTAATTCCATTGTTTCTTTCAAAGGAAATAATGAAGAACACTAAGAGAGGGCCTACACATGGGAGAAAAATTTTGCCACTTGCACTTCAGATAAAGTATTAATCTACAGAATATATAAAGAACTCAAAAATCTTAACACCAAAAAACCAAATAACCCAATCAATAAATGGACAAATGAAGTGAAAAGGCACTTCACAGAAGTAGAAATATGAATGTTTAACAAATATATGAGAATATGCTCATCTCTAGAAATTAAGGAAATGCAAATTAAAATCACACTGAGACTCCATCTCACTCTAGTCAGAATTACAAGTATTAAGAAAACAAGTAACAATAAATGCTGGTGAGGATATGAGGCAAAATGTACACTTATTGATTGTTTGTGGAACAGCAAATTGGTACAACCCTCTGGAAGGCAGTATAGAGATTCCTGAGAAAACTCAAAATGGAACCACCATTTGACCCAGTTATCCAATTCCTCAGTTTACACCCCAAAGTCTTAAAATCAGCATACTACAGTGATGTAGCCACATCAATGTTTAAAGCACCTCAATTCAGAATTGCTGATCTATGGAACCAACCTGGGTGCCCTTCACAGACGGATAAAAAAATGTGGTATATATACACAATGGAATATTATTCAGCCTTAAAAAAGAATGTAATTATGACATTTACCAGTAAATGAGTGAAAATGGAGACTATCACACTAAGCAAAATAACCCAGTTTCCTCCGAAACCAAAGTCTGAATGTTCTCTCTGATGTGTGGATGCTAAAACACACTGTGGGTGGGAAGAATAGAAGCCCCTTGAATTAGATAAAGGAAAATGTAGGTAAGGGAAAGAGGTATGGGACTAGGAATGACAGCAGATGAATTGGACATAACTTTTCAATATTCATATATGAATATACGGTCAGAGGACCTCCACATAATGTTCAACCTTAAGGATAGGATCCTAATTAAAGTAAATTATACTCCATGTATGTATAATATGTCAAAATACATTCTACTGTCAAGTATATCTAAAAAGAACAAATAAAAATGGGAAAAAAGGTCACAAATCCTTGATTTCTTAGACAACTAAGCAAATTTCAGCATTTCCTAAAAATGCAGCTAGATTACTACTTCATGATCCCAGGCTTCCATTTGCTCTCCTGAACTGTTAGAGCTGTTTGAGGCAAATATGTGCTAGTAGATATAGGATCTGAGACCTGCACTTCACCGCAAAGGAATGGTAAGCAGGTGAAGCCAGACCCACCACCCACTGCACAGCGCTGAGCATGGCCAAATCCCCCATATGCATTCTTTTGACCACATCCCTATAATCAATTAACAGTTTCTCCTTTCAAAATATTTGTATATTGACTGCTCACTGTGTATGATGAAACTTCAAGATTCTTCGAGAAACAGTTTATCAGATTTTAATGTAACCTCTCCTCAGAGTTATTGTAATTTTTCACTTCTATTTGCCAACGAAAAACTAATGAAGAATATCTAAATCTTTTTAAAATTTGCACAAATATTATCTAATCTTATTTATTTGTTGGTACCAGGGATTGACCCCAGGGGTTCTTAGTCTCCAAGGCACATCCTAAGCCCTTTTAATTTTTTTTATTTTTTAAGGTAGGGTCTCACTGTGTTGCTGAGGCTGGTTCTGAAATTGTGTGATCCTCCTGCCTCAGCCTCCCAAGTCACTGGGATTACAAGTGTGCACCACCATGCCGACCCTGATTTTATTTCTAATGTTTTCCTCATAGGATTTTCAAAATAAGGTTCTTATGATCCACTTTCACAGGTGGATCTTAAGATCCACTTTCAGACACTCTATGTTGTCCATGTTACTTCCAGAAATGTCCCTCCCTCAATTGGAAGATACTTGCTCACATTAGCACACTACTGTTAAATTTCTTATTTTCCCCCATCAGAGTGAATACATTTTTATATTTGTCCCACTGCCCATCAGTTACAATTCCATGATTATATGTTTTTCATGTTACCTGGACTTAGAATTATTTTCTAATCAAGATTTCTCCTTGAATTATACATCACAATAGAGATGTTACAACGTTCACATTTTCATTTATCACCATAATTAGAACATTGCCTTAGGTGCTGTGCGGTGTTGCATCGATGCCCTGGAGTGACTGGATGACTAAATGAACTGGGACCCCAATAGAGCCTCTGACTCTAAGGACAGGTGGGGCTCCAGTACAGTATTAATGCTTCAGACGCTGTCAGTGGCTCAATTTCCTAGATCACATGACTTTTTGAATTTATGGCAGTGATGATGGAAATTGAATAAACAATATAATGGAAACCAAGCTTAGGGGAACGATTAGATAAAAGATGAAGAAATGAGAAATTCAACAATGGTTAGGGGAAAAAAAATGTTCCCTAAGGGCTGACAAAGTGACCTGTCCTATGTGCCTGGGTTTGGATCATGACACAGATATCATCCAGCAATTAAACTGAGTTGCTCATTTAAAACTGGCAACAGAAAAGTGATTTATTAGAAATAATTAAAAGACTTTCCGTATCATAGTTTTTTATATCATAATGAGCCTATTAGTCTTTGCTGTATAAATTTACTGAACCTCCGTGGCAAGTAAACAGAAAGACAATTAAAATTATAGTTACAATGGAGCAAGGGTGATGAGGTTTTCCTCAGTAAATGTTACAGTATATTTTGTAAATTATTCAGATTTTTATAGTCATAATCATATTAATTGTTGACAATTATATTTTTAAGATGTTAATAAAAACCTGTATAAAATGTGGATAGTGAAATATTGTACTTAAAATCATGGACTTTCAAGTTATTCCTTATAGTTTTATATCTTAGTTATGTAATTTATTGTTCTGTAACTTGGGGAGTGAAATATCATTTCTTTAGCTTTCTCATCTATAAAGTGGAACTAATAATTTCAGCACCCTGTCAGGACTCTTTTGAAGATTAAGGTCTATATTATGAAGAGTTTTCAACATATGACTAAACTTTAACCTGTGTCTAATAAATAGCAATTTCCATAATAGTAAAAACAAGTTTATTATTAGATAAAGACAATAAAACTTAGGGTACCCAGATTCAAGACAATATGAAGTTAAACATTTACTTCTGTACTTCAAAAAAACCACATAAAAATCAAAGTAACAATTACATAATATCAAAAGAAATGGATAACTGAAGGCAAGGAAACTCCAAACAAATCAGACACTCTCAGAAATTTTACTAGGTATTAAAGACAGATTCAAATTATAGGGAGGACTATAGTTGCTGAGCACCCAACGAGACAGAGGAAGAAGAGCCTGCCTTAAACTCAGTGCAAGTCTCTCTGGACAGCAGAAGGAAATCCCTGGACCCAGAGGTGAGGGGGCTGCCCACATGGTCTGGTCACCAGTGGGCAGTGATTCAAGATTTTTCTTTTGAATCTACTTCAGGAATCTAATGCAGAGTGTCATGCTTACAAGTAACAAGTTCCTACTTTGATTACCTTTTAAGTGTTGTATTAAGCACATGTGTTGGCCATTTGTGTGTCTTCTTTTGAGAAATTAGACCTATTTAGATCTATTGCTTATTTTTTCAATATTTATTTTTTAGTAGTAGTTGGACACATGCCTTTATTTTATTTATTTATTTCTATGTGGTGCAGAGGATAGAACCCAGGGCCTCTCACATGCTAAGTGAGTAGCTCTACACTGAGCACCAGCCCCAGCCCTCTATTTCCCAATTTTAATTGTGCTCTTTGTTTTGTTTTGCAATAAAGACTTTGGAATTATTTATATATTCAAGATGTTAATCTCATTCTCCCATTCTGCAGCTTATTTCTTCATTCTGCTGACTGCTGTTTTCTTTGACTTGAAGAAGCATTTTAATTATTTTTGGTCTTATTTCCTGTGCTTTTGGAACCCTGTAAAAACAAAACCAAAACCAAGTCTTCTCATTCTAATATCTGACAGCATTTTCCTAAGTTTTCTTCTAGTAGTTTCATAGTTTCAGTTCTTACATTTCAGTCTTCAATTAATTTTGACCCAAGTTTTTTAATTGTTGAAAATAGAAGTCTTGCTTTATTCTTCTCATGTGAATCCCCAATCTTCCCAGCACCATTTATTGGAATGAGTCTCCTTCTCCATCATAGATTCTTAGCACATTGGTTGTCAATCAAGTGCCCCTAGTTTCAAAGCTCTACTTGTAGGCACTCTTTTCTGTTCCATTGTTTCATGTTCCTGTTTCATTCTCCCTTGACCACTACAGCTTTGCAGACTGTTCCAAAGTCAGGAAGTGAAATGACTCTGGATTTGCTCTTTTTGCTGAAGATTTATTTGGATAGTCAGAAAATTATGTGTTTCCATAGAAATTTTAATAGTTTTTGATAATTTGTGTAAGGTTGCTATTTTGGTAGGGTATCTCTCTCTCTCTCTCTCTCTCTCTCTATATATATATATATATATATATATATATATATATATTTCCTTAGGTACTGTAGACTTTTGGCAATTTGATAATATTAATTATTATAATCTATTAACATAGGTTGTCTTTCCAAGTGGATGTCTTTGTACCCTCTTCCATTTCTTTCATCAATGCTTTATAGTTTTTATTGTAGAGATCTTCCACATCTTTGACTAAATTTATTCTTAGGTATTTTTTTCTCTCTTTTTTTTCTTTCTGTTTGCAGCTATTTCAAACG
Organism: Ictidomys tridecemlineatus; assembly: GCF_052094955.1. NCBI lineage: Eukaryota > Metazoa > Chordata > Mammalia > Rodentia > Sciuridae > Ictidomys > Ictidomys tridecemlineatus. The sequence goes on from NW_027526152.1 coordinate 957,895, forward strand.
GGATGACTTTTAAAATATATCAGGTAATTTTCTATTATTATGTAGTAATGCCACTCTTTATACTATTTTGAATTTTGTATCTTGCAACTTTACATATTCCTTTGTTAATTTTAACAGATTTTCATGGAGGATTTGTGTTTTCCTACCTATAAGATCATGTGATTTGATTTTCTGATGTCGATGACTTTTCTTTTTAATTTCTTATTTTTCAACTCTTTATGTGCTGTTGACAAAAGAAAAAAAATACAATCATAAATAAATAATTGCAAAGCCATGCTAGCAAATAAAACAAGACAAAACAGAACAAAACCACACTTTTATATCCCTAACCCTAACTGCTACTAGTTGAAGCAGTGCCTGCTTCAAATGGGAAATACCTAAGAACAACACTGATAACAAAAAATCCATCATCCCTGTGTAATTTCTTACCAAGTTTTTTCTTACCAGTTTCCCTCCTGCTTTCATTTTTCACCTTGTTTTCAAAGTTACTTTGATAATAAAATCACTGAACCTTAGTCACTCATCACACTTGTGGGGAGCAGATTCCTCACTGGCTTATCTACTTTCCAGCTCAGCACTGATTTGATTCATGTCTTAGATGGTCAGAACCTAAAAGACCCATTCCATTTTACTTTTCAAAGCTACTTTCAATACAACCCTGTAATCCAGTAAGTAGTATTAATATAGTGCTCCTCTAGCAGGTAATAATCATTTACCCCAAGGTTTTCAATCTTATATAGAACAAAAGAGTGCTGAGTCAGAATATATGTCTATATATTTTTTTTTATGTTTTCCCCACTGCTACTACTTTAATTTGGGTTCAGAAAAAGAGTTTTATAAGTTTAAGTCCCCATGCTTGCCAAAAATACAGATTCCTTAAATGCATATTGTCGGTATTCTAAAGGTATTTGAGTTTAATTTTTAACACTATACTTTAAAATTATAGAAATGTTCTTTATCAGTTGTAGTGTAATTCAACTTAATAAATTGAAGAGAGTATACATTTGCAACCAAAATATTGACTAGCTACTTATGAAATATTTCATTGCCTTTCCAATGTTACAATAAGTCAAATATTCTTGCCACATTTAAATACCAAATGAAGGAAAAAATAACCCTCTCTAAACATACACATATTTTAACTTTCATTTCAGCCTTGCTTTCCAATCAGGAATAGTTTTTGGTGAAAGACAACTTAAGTATCATAATCCTGACATATACATTTTGAGAAACATGTTATTCCAATCTGGTAAAAAAATTCTCTTCAACTCCTTTAAACCTCTCCTAAGTGCCTGTATTTTAATATGCAATGGTAAAGTAGAGGCAAAATTAGAGAAAAACATACTAATGAGGAAATCAATACACCAGGTAATTATATTTTCTCCTGTTTTTTTTTCACTCCTAAATATTGATAGTTTTGTATTTTACATTTAGTTCTGTAATTCATTTTAAGTTAATTTTTCTATAAGGAATAAGGTCTATATATATTATTTTGTATGGCTGTCCAATCACTCCTACCATTTAATGAAGGGATTAGCTGTTTTCCTGTGAACAATAGTTGTGTTCTTATCAGAGATCTATTGATTGCATCTGCATGGGCCCAGCTCTGGGCTACTCTGTTCACTTGGCCTGTGTGTCTTATCTCTGATAAATAACATGCTGTTTAACTGCAGTACTTTTGGACTACATACTGAAATTAAGCTTAATGTATCCACTTAATGTGTTCTTCATCATTGTATTGTTTATTTTATTTAGCCTTTTAATGTAAGGTTTAGAGTCAGTTTTCCAACATGTACAAATATGTGTGCTAGGATTTTGTTGAGATTTGTATCGACATTTTAACAATAATGGGTCTCCCATTACCTGCTTTAATTTATTTCATGTGTTTTATAATATTCCACATAGGAATTTCATAAATTTATGTGTATATATGTGTGTGTGTGCATATTAGACAGCTAAAAAAAGGGTCCATATAAGATCCAATTGAGGACTGGGGATATAGCTCAGTTGGTGGAGTGCTTGCCTTGCTTGCACAAGGCTGTGGGTTCAATCCCCAGAACCTTTGAAAAAAGAAAAAAAAAGATTCAGTTGTTTAATATAATACCCAGAAGTAGAATATCTAATTTCAATAGAAAAAAAAATCATCCAAAGAAACATAAAGATAATTAATCCATGGAAAAGAAAAGAAGGACAATCAGTCCATGCATATGTTGAGAAGAAAAACATGTGGAGTTATATAACCACAATTTTCAAACAACTGTCATATAAATGATTCATGTATAATTAAGAATATGCTAATTGACTGTGAATGGGCTGTGCACTCAGCTTAGCAGTACAGTGCTTGCCTAGCATATGTGAGGCCCTGTACTGAAGTACATAAAAAACTCAAAACAGATGATAAATATTATACATATGGGAATAGAAATGGAAGATATTAAGAAGAAATAAGTGAATATTAAAATTGAAATATATAATTATAGAAATAAAAATTCAGTGGATGGTTGAAAAGGCAGGGTAGAACATACAGAGGAAAAAAATCAGGGAACTCAAAGACAGAACAATGTGTTACCCAACTTGAGCATCAGAGAAAACAAGCCGTGGCTACAACAGCAACAACAAAGACTCTCAGGAATGTGTAGGAGTATACCACAAAGACTTAAAGTTTTTTTTTTGTTGTTTTAGAAAAGAAGAGGAAGAAGGCATGTCGGAAAAACTACTTGAGGTGATAAATACTCATAGGCCTTAAATTTGAAAAAGAAATTGTGATATGATGACATATATTTTGGTTTTTATCAATGGCTCCTTCTCATAACTCCAACTCCTGTTATTTCTTAAATAGCTAGAAGAGAAAGGTTAAAATATCTGGTCTTTTCTTGTTGGTCCTAAGTAGCTTCAAAACAGCTTCATAGAGATAAAGGTGAGAGTTAGTAATATTGGGTCACTTTTATCCTCCAAAGAATCCATGAATCAAAATATCTCTCTGCCCTTTTCCTCCCTTCATTTTACCTTCTTACTTTTTCTCCCCGAGGCAGAAACTGAATGAGAATTCCTTTTTCCTTAGGTAGGTCATAGACACTAAAATACAATCAGAACATTGTTCTCTGGCACTCCTGTCACAGAAAGGCTGGCCATAAAGAAATTGTATGATCTACTTTGTCATCATAGATTGTAAGACCCTCATTTCAGATGGGCCCTACCCTCTACCTAGGAAGAAAGAATGCTGCAGAGAGGGGCCAAGAAGAATCTAAAAAACAGGCTGTCCTGGGTTCTCCACTTAGGTTATTAGGATTAGAGCACTCTTTTTGCCCAGTCACATGGGCACATGGGTGCTTATCTTTCAGTCATTCTTATTATGCATTATGATGACTGGACTATCAGAGGCTCAGGACTCTAGGACTTGTGACTGGCAGCTGAAGTGGGCCCAGTTTGGTAAGACTAAGCACTCAACTTTTGGGATCTGATGCTAAATCCATGCAAATAGCATCAGAATTCAAAGAATTAGACAACATCCAGCTCTTGTAGGGCCAGAATCGATTTCTTGCTTGCAGGTAAGGAACAATCTTAACACATTTTTGGAATCATAGAAACGATCCATGTTTTGAGCATATGGAAAGAAAAACTGAATTTCATTTGTTTTTCTGCCATGTCCTAAGAGACATAAACCTACTACTTTCAGATGACAAAACACCAAATAAAAATACCAAAACAAGCCACATAATAGGCAATGTTCTAAAAACTAAAGGTAAAAAGTGTTCAAAGCAACTGGACAACATTGCTTACCTATAGGGAAAAATGTCAAATGACAGCAGATTGCTCATTATAATCTGTGAGACCAAAGAGGCACAATACTTCTTAAATGCCAAAGTAAAACAAGTCTCAACCCAGAACCCTATGTCCATTGAAGAAAATATCCTTTGTCAAACAAGCACAAATTAAGTAATTCTCAAATGAAAGAAAATTAGGAGATGTTGATGCCAACAGACTTGACCTGAAGAAAATAACTAAAGGAAACATCTGACCTTGACTTTGTGAGTCTAGCTTATTTCACTTAGCATGATCTACTTCAGTTTCATCCTTTCATGAGCAAATTTACTATTCTTTATGGTTGAGTAGAACTGTATTGTGAATAAATATGTATGTTTACATCACATTTTCTTTATGGATTCATTTGTTGACAGACACCTAGGCTGGTTTCATAACTTGGCTATTGTGAATTTTGCTTTTATAATTATTGGCCACAGTATGCTGATTTTAATTATTTTGGATAAATATCAAGAAATGATACAGTTCAGTCATATAGAGGCACAATTCCATACTGATTGCCACAATGGTCCTGCTAATTCACAGTACAACCAACAATGAATAAGAATACCTTTATCCATACATCCTCACAAGTAATTATCATTATTTATATTATTTGAGATTGTCTTTTAATACCGAATGAAATCTCAGTGTAGTTTAAATTTGCATTTCCTTCATTGCTAAGAATTTGAAACATTTTTTGTGTATTACCTGTGCATTTACAATTCTTCTTTTGAGAAATGTCTGTTTAGATAATTTGCCAATTTATTGATTACTTTTTGTGTGTGTGTCTCTGTATGTGTTGTGTTTAGTTTTTTGAGTTCTTTATATATTCTGGATATAGAAGTGTAGCTGGCAAAGATTTTCTCCAATAACCTTAAGCATTGACATCATGTTATTTTTTCCCTAACATTTTCAGTGTTTCTGGTCTATTTCCTAGGTCTTTGACTCACTTTGAGTTAATTTTTGTGATGGATAGAGACAAATATCTTGTTCTATTTGTTCTATTTTTCTACTTATGGATAACCAGTTTCCTGTCACTATTTGTTATAAAGGGTGTGTTATCTCTTATGTATATTTTGGGCACCTTTGTCAAGGATCAGATGACTGTGCCTATGTGGCTATGTGTGTTCCTTCTATTATATCCCATTGGCCTTTATGTTTATTTTTATGCCAATACAATTGTTTCTATTGTTCTGCACTATAATTTAAGATGAGGTTCTGATCCAGCATTGGCTTTTTTGCTCAGTATTGCTTTGGCTACTCTGGGGTTTTTATTCTTTTTTTTTTTTTTTTAGTTTTAGGTGGACACAATATCTTTATTTTATTTTTATGTGGTGCTGAGGATTGAACCCAGTGCTCCTCAGGCATGCTAGGCAAGTGCTCTGCCACTTGAGCCACAACCCCACCCCGGGTTTTTATTCTTCTATATGAATTGTAGGACTTATTTTTTTTTAATTTTATGAAGCATGTCATGAGTATCTGATAGGATTGCATTGAATCTGTGTAGCTTTTTTGGTAGTATGGCCATTTTGAAAATATTTTACCTATCCAAAGAACCTGGGAAATCTTTCCATCTTCTAAGGTTGTCTTCAATTTCTTTCTTTGGTGTTCTATAATTCTCTTTCACTTGGGAAAAATGGGAGCAACAGGCTATCTTACCACAATACAAGGACATCAAGAGTGTTGAAGGAAGGGAGGATATTGGAAATTTCTGGAAAATGGAATCTTCCAAGTTGTGCCACATCCTAGTACCACAATGAGACATAGCACTAAATAAAATATTAGTGGTAAAATGAATCTCTCAGTATTAGGTCTAATTATAACACACCAATAATTAAAATAAATCCAAGGCTAAAAATTAGAATAGCTGAAGAATATTCTTTACATGAAAAGAAAAGGGAAAAAGTAACATAAAATATTAGAAAAGAAGAAAGAAGATGGTAAGGAAAAATATAGATCAAATACATTTTTTAGTCTTAGAAATCATGTTTATTAATAAAGCAAAAATTATTCATCTAGCAGAAATGAAGTCTACCAAATTATCTTATGTCCACGTAAAACAAACCACAAAGTGTCCCACTGATGTATATAATTATAATGCATTAATTAAAATAATACTGAAAATAATAGAAGATGGATCAGCAGAGTAAAGCTAGTGGGTAAGGCGAGATAGGAGGGAGGAAAGGGAAGGTCCTGGAGAATTAGAGTTATCAGATTATGCTGGGTGCATGTACAAATGGGGCATAAGAAATCCTATTATGTATAATTGTAATGCACCAATAAAAACTATTCAGCTAATAACAAATGTTCAATAATATTACAGATAAAGTCATGGCTTTTATTGCCAAAGATTAGCAGAAAATTAATTCAAAGGGTAAGATTATTCAAAATGCATGCACTTGAATTACAGTGACACATATCCTAAAAAATTGAGAAAATAATTAATGTTTTGAATAAGTTAAAGGAGATTCTAAGTATTTAAAATCATCCGTAATATGCTCAAGAATCTATTATGGTATTGTGAAGTAAAACTAAGTTTACCACACCTAAAACCAATCAACTAAACTTCATTGCAAATAAAATGATGATTTTCTGGAAGAAAATTTAAAAGCACATTTAATAGCTAAATATGCCAATATAATTTCAATTATATGGTTTAGTTATTGGTAAGCTTTAAAAGCAATAAAGAGAATTTTAGGCTTGAAAGATAATGCCTGTTTGTTTAACTTTAACATACAGAAAAAGAAAATACTGAGCGTTTCTCAAAGGAAAACCTATTATTCTGATAAATACTTTTTATTGACAATATTTAGATGAATATTTCTTTCAGGTATATTATGTTTGAAGTGCAAATGAATGAAATGAATTAACACTCTATTTCAAATATGACACCTGATTGAATCACTGGCCAACTCTAATAGGCTACAAAAATAGAATCAATTTGTCTGTCAGTAAAATTTGAGAAAATCTGCAGTTGTTGAAAAGTACTTCATTTGTTTGCTTTGTCTAGAGGAAAATTACAAGAGGTTTTAAGATGTGGATGAGTATTAAAATTTGGAAAAACCCTCTGTGCTATGAACAAAATTACATTCCAGTATGAGTGCTTTCTAGATTCATTTGTATAATTAATTTGATTTTCCATATAATTGACCAAAATGTTCTTTTTTCTATCTGCTACCCTTATCAGGTAAGACCATTAATGCAACAGAATTACAAGACTATATAATTGATGAAACATTATCTGGCTTCAATAAATACATTATATTCCTCCTCATATTATTTTTAAATCTCAGATCATTTTCTCAAAATTGACTCATTTGTTTGTATTGGCTACATTATAGCAATGGTATATGGTTCAACTCTCCTCAGTAACAAGTAGGGATATAACAGGTACTAGGGGGTTGAAACAAGCACTTTGGTATATGTGAAAGCTTTATTAGTTCTAATAGCCCTTAAAATATAAATTATAAAGGTAAAGAATTTAAAGTAGAAAGACAATTCCTTTTACAAGACCCTAACAAAAGTTAGATTAAATACCACGTTGTATTAATTAAATATTCTTTACACTTGAGGATATGATTATAATTTTTTAATCATATTTAGTTTCAACTTGAATCTGCATTTTGTTAATAATCCTACTTTGGAAGTGTACAGACCCCATGGAGTGTAATCACTGTTTTTGCTTCTGTGTCATGGCTGAGTTTAATTGCTATCTCATAAGAATTACTCTCTGCTTTTATATCATTTGCATAAACCTAATAAGAAAACATACTTCTCATTACCTCCTTATGTCTGCAATATTATGGAAATACTACATAGTTTGGTTGCGTTTCATAGTCATAAATCTCAGGTATGCAAAATGTTTCTTTAATCCCTAATAAGAATTATTTATTAATCTCAGAAAATTATACCTAAAATACAAGGTTCATATTTAAGTTTCTTCCAGATAAACTCAGATGTATTGATTTTTTATATGATTTTATAAATACATATTCAAATTCAATTTTTTTCCTTATTTAAAAATCCTGTTGTGTATGCATGAGGGGCATCTAACTTAAACCAATCCATAAATTCTCTAACTTGCCAGAGGCAAACTTTCTTTTTATGCTGTTTTTTTATAATTTGAAAGCTAATTCTATATAAATAATTTTCTTATTTTTTTATGTTAAACATTACTATTTAATTAAGCTTTTCCAAAAATAACATTAGTTAGGTATATATCTAACCAAATATTTTCAAGGTTACATGAGGAAAACTATGAAACAATGAAATATATCTATGAAATATATATATGAAAATATTGAAGAACTAAATAAATGGAAATATTTTTCATTTTCACATACTTGAAGCAATAGTGAAGATTTCAGTTCTTCATTATTTGATCTATATGTTTAATGCTATACCATACATAAAAAGAAAATACTGAGCATTTCTCAAAGAAAAACCCACCAAGATATTTTGTGGATATTTACAAGCCAGTTATAAATTTATATAGGAATGGCAAAGACCCAACTACTGGTTCTATATTAAAGGAAAACAAAGGCAGAAGACCTTTGTTTTATTATTTTTTTAATGGAGTTTCCAAATGGAACTTGACAAGATTCCATTGGAAACATTTGACTTGTGGAAAATCATGAGAATAAAAAAATAACTAACTAACTAAATAAATAAATAAATAAAACAAAAAAAACCCTGAACTTCAGATTATTTACCCAGGTGCTTTCTGTTACACAAAATTTTAAGGAAAGCAAAAAAATATATATGTATATTAAGCGGCATTTTTCCCTATATTTTTGACTTTAACTCAAATTTGAGAACAAAGTCATTGAGTCATTTGGCCATCAATAACACAGTGACAAAATTTGCATGGATGAAACAGTGATTGCATAAGTATACTGTATGTCTTTTCAAAGGAAATACTGAGATTAAAAAAATAATAATAAATTAATCTGGATGTACTATATTGTGTCATATTGATAAAATAAGTGGTAAGGGATAGTGGTATTTAAGATAATTAATCAAAGATTATGGTAATCCTAGCAGAATAATTTAAAATTTCAGATTGCAGTAGTGATTTACTTCTAAGCATGAATTTTTAAAATATAGTTATCATAACAAGATTTAACACACTAAAAGTATTACCATCTCAGCAATTCTACAACACATCCTAATGTAAATTGCAAGTATAAGATTATTTTCAGATTTTAATGGAGTAAGAAGAAAATTCAACCCATCTAAATATAAGCTATGTAAGTCGATTATAAAAATAGGGATTTAAGATGCTAGGATACATATAACTCATTTGAAATGATCAAGAACTGATCAACTTCTCACTTTTAACCCATTTCTCTTAATACATCAAAGAAAGAAACCTCATTATAAATATATAAATCAGCTTTTATGCTCTGACATAACTAATGCTCCAACATGACATTAAAGATTATTATTAAGAATGCAGTCTGCTTTAGCTTTAAAGCCTTTTACACCAGCAGAAGATATGATACTTGTACATTAATCTCAAATTTTTATATTTGTTGCTAGTTTAACATCATCCAAATTGATATCACAGAAAAGAGCTCAAAATAAAGACACAGGTTCTCCATGTCTGACTGTTCCACCACATTTCTTTGTTAATCTGGATGAATCACTGCAATTTGCTATGCCTTCATTTTTCTTAATGTATAGAAATCCTGACCAAATAAGAACCAATTCTATAATGAATTTCAAAATTTATGGAGACAGTGGATATGTAATATTATCTCAACTTTTTCTAAATATTTATACACAGAAATATGTAAGATAATCTCTCTTTTACGTACACAAATACACATATGTGTGTGTACACACACACACACACCCAAACACATTGAGTTCCCTGTTAATGCATTGTCTTTTTAAATTGTTTTTGCAGGGCTGGAGGATTGAACCCATGGTCTCCTGAATCCTAGGCAAGGGCTCTGCTGAGCTACATAGCCCTAGCCTCAACACATTGTCATTTATTAAGCTCCACATATGGGAATCTCGCTCATCCTTCTCTCCAATGTCACCACCTCAGAAAGCATGCAGAACTTCCTCATAAAAAGAAACCTCTCCTCTCAACTGCAGGACTAACACACCTCCATCTATACTCCCATATTGGGAATGCTGTTCCCTAAATAATAGATGGGGAACAAAGTAAATTTATCATACAAAATGTAGAGTTCTTTAGTAGTGGATATGGTTTACAGAGCTCCCTGTGAGAGAACAGGTGAAATATTAGAAGATGAAGACACAGGTGGAAGTGTGGCTGGAATGTCACAGCGTAAAATGAACAAGATAACAGCAAAGTAAAAGAGGCAGGGTGGGAGAGGAAATAGGTGAGATTCAAATGTGAAAGGAAGGAAGGGAAACCTGCTCCGGAGGAAGTAATGAATAGCATCAGCGTGTGTTAATTTGTACTAAAAAAAAAAAAAAAAAAAAAAAAGGAAACCAAGGAGAGTTTCGTCTAACAATTAATTAGTTAAGAAAAAGGTGGGGTTCTTACCACAAAAATAAATAAATAAATAAAATGTACAGATAACTCACAAGGAAAAAAATAAAGCAAGAAAACATGAGAAATATCCAGCCTTGCTATAGTTAAGACATCAAGACATGATAAGGAGGCAGAGAGACAAGGACACTCTACATATCAGTGTGCTTCTCTATCTTGCAGCCCTTTCCATTATAAAGCATTTCTTCCCATGCTGAGGAGCCTCATGGTGGCCTGGGATGCCTTCTTGCTCCACAATGCTGCTGTCAGATCATTCTTCTCTATCTTTTTTGTCCAACTACAGATATTCCAAGAGCAACCTGTACTACCACCTGTTTACTCCCTTTGGAATCAAATGAGATTACATGGTCACTCCAAATCACTCCTTAAATTTGTTAGGTTTTCACTGGCTGCCGTTAACTTTTAATATATTCCGGTCAAAATTCTTAGTGATTTTTTAACTTTCACGTAGATGACTCTAAATACCCTGGCATGTATTTTTGAACTCCTGTCTGCAGTGCTCTTCTTCACCACCAGTGCTCAATAGCCTAGAATTTGATAGTAGCAATAATCGCAATCCTCTTATTTTACACCTTCCTATGTCCTGGTTTACAACCTATTGAATTCCAACATCTATGACCATTTAAACCAATGGGGATTTAAAAGTCATTAATATCTTCCAGCATATTTTCAGAGTTGCTCACTGACCTTCATTTCCTAACCTGTTTCTTTAACCAACTGAAATTACTTGGGAAATCATTATTCTCACTTGTTGCACGCACTAGCAATTCCTTTTCCTGTCACCATATTTCTGATACTGAGTTGGAAAGATCACGACCCTATTCTAACATATTTCTATGTCTAAATTTGTGCTTAAACCAATGGAGCTACAATACACCAGTTAAAACTTTGGGAGAGAAATATAAAAACAGTTTTAGGTCTCACTTTATCACCTTGATTGACAATTTAAAGTAGAATCTTATTGATTACAAATAATCATACTCTATTTTAAATTCATTTTCTTATCCTACTCTTCTGAACAAGTATTTTATACATGTTCTTTATCCACTAGCCTCTAATAATAACTTGGAGTCTTCAATCTCACTTGATGTTCTGAGAAATAGGAATAATCAGAAGTCTCTGCAGGTTTCCACTAAAATGTCCTTTTACTTACTTATATCTGAGCCAATGGCTCTGCCTTTGCACTGCTACTGTGAACAATTGTCTGTGCTCCACTCAGTATTATACCTTGGGTATCACTCAAAGAAATGGTTCTGGTAATTCTTCTCTCTCTCTCCTGCACAATTTTCCCCACTATCAGATCATACCCATCAGTATAAAAGCATTCCTCTTCTCTTTACTACTCTTCTTTCTTCTCTGCTAAGCAAAACGTATAGAAATATCTCTATTCCCCATTTCCAAAATTTCTCTTCACATTCTCTTGAGTCTACTATTTGCCTCTGTCACTGCATTAAAAGAAAGTTCTGCTCAAGGACAATACCATTCAATTACGGACTCTGTCACATAATCTCATATTACATCTCAGCATCTTTGACTAGTGACTGCCTCTCTCTGTGACTGATCACATCTTTCTTCTTGGTAAGCAGTCTCCAGAATACAGTCTTTAAATGTTAGGCTTTCAGCACTTAGACCTCGAAGCAGCCCTACTTAATCTTTTAATTTTTTTTTCATTTTCCATTGATGTATAATAACTACACATTCTTGGGGTATAGTGTAATATTTTGACACATGTATAATGTATAATGATCAAATCTGGGTAATTAGCATATCAATTACTTCATATATTTATAATTCTGTGACAGAACATTCAAAATCCCTTTTCCTAGTTGTTTTGAAATATACAATAATTATTATTAATCACAGTCATTCATTCCTATGCTACAGAGAACTAGAATTTAATTCTGCTATCCAAATGTGTTTTTTCCAATCTATCTAAATGTGTATTTCCAATCATCAACCATTTTCTCTATCTTCCTTCCCCTTCTACTCTCCCTAGCTTCTGGAAAGCACTATTTCTTTTTACTCCCTAATTCTCTGAGATCATCTTTTCAGCTTCCATGTATCAGTGAGAACATATGGCATTTGTCTCTCTGTGGCTGACATAATGTCCTCCAGGCTCATCCTTGTTGCCACAAATGATAGAGTCTCCTTGTTTTTTAATACTGAATTATGTTTGACTGAGCATCTGTTCCACATGCCTTTCATCCCTTCATCTATCAGTGGACACCTAGGCTGATCCCATTTTTCGGCTATTGTGAGGATGTGGTGATAGACATAGGACTGCAGATATCTCTTTAAGGTGCTGATCTAATCTCCCTTGTATACATAACCAGTGGTGGAGGGTGGGATCACACAGAGTTCTGTTTTTAGTTTTTGATAAGCCTCCACACTGGTTTCCCTAATGGCTACCCTAATTCACATTCTCACAACAAGTAGATGAGAGTTCTTTCTCCATATACATCTCAACTTCTGTTAATTTTGGATTTTTGCTAATAGCCATTTTAACTGGAGTGAGATGATATATTATCGTGGTTTTGATTTGATTTTCTCCTGTGATTAGCGATGTTGAGTGGTTTTTTTTCATATATTGCTAATCATTTATACCTTTTCTTTTCAAAAAATGTCTGTTCAGATCATTTGACCATTTTTAATTACTTGAATATTGTTGTTGAGTTATTTGAGTTTCTTATACATTTCTTCATATGAATCCTTTGTTTCATAAGCAGTTTGCAAATATTCTTTCCCATTCTGTAAGATGTCTCTTCATACTGATGACTGATGGCTTTGCTGAAGCTATTCAGCCTCATTTGCCTACGTGTGCTTTCATTGCCTATGCTTTTGGAGTCTTATCCAAACACTCTTTACTCATACCAGTGGTATGATGTAGTTATTTTTTTTTTCTCCCAGGAGTTTCATAGTTTCAAGTCTTACATTTAAGTCTTTAATCCATTTTGAGTTTACTTTTTAATATGGTGAGAAATATAGGCATATTTTCATCCTTTAGTATGTGTTATCCAATTTTCCCAGCATTGTTCATTGAAGAGATCACCCTTTCTCCAATATGTATGCATTGTTGGAGTCTTTTGTTATAGTTTCTTTATGAAAAAGATGAAATGCCTCTATTTTCTTCAATGCATTTTTTTTCTTTCGATTAGCTCATCTAGGTATTATTGTTTTGAATGAAGAAAAAAACAATATCTTTCCAGATGTGTAAAGAGATCAGTCTTTCTGGTAGAGCTTTTTAAGTCCTGATCTGCAGATTCATTTACTAATAATTATTTCAAAATTATTATGTCTAAAACTAAGCTTCAAAAGTTAAGGTATGAATTTCCATGATAAGATTGCTTGCCTTGCATGCATGAGGTTCTGGGTTTGATCCAGAGCACATAAAAAATTAAATTAAATTTAAAATTTTAAAAAAATAGTAAGTTCTTTGTGTTTCTTGCAAAATATGCTTCTCTCCTTGTTCCATTTTCCTGTAACTGACGCTTCAGCTCCCTCCTCCACTGACCTACCCTAAATTCTTCTGTATTAGTCCATCTTCTATTGCTAATGATGTGGACCATAGCATGGGTAAAGTATATTGAACAGATGTTGATTTTTGCTTATGGCTATGGAGGGCCCCGTCTGGTGATGGCCTTCAAGGTAGCACAGTCTCCAGGCAGATCAGGGCATCCCATGGCAAGAGACAGGGAGATTTTGTATGTTTGTGTGTCCCTTCTTTTTCATATAAAGCCAGCAGGATCCTCTTATGGAGGTTTCTAGCTTATGACCCTAACCTAACCTAATCACATCCCAAGATGGGTCAATTCTCCACCCTCTAGATGCCTAATAATGGAAATCAAATTTCAATACATGAAATTTTGGTAACATGCTCAGCAATAGACAAACCATAACATGTTGGAGCATCCTTTACAAATATTTTAATCTCACACTCTATCTGATCAGTTCTTAATACTGATGGCTGTACCTTCACCTGACAGAGATTTATTCATTTACACTAACCCTACTGCTTCCTTTAGCCTAAGTCATCATCATTTTTGACCTGAGATTTTGAAAACATTTATTGCATTAATTAGAGCTAAGACAACTAGACCCCAGTGGCACACACCTCTAATTTCCATGCCTTGGTAGGTTGAGGCAGGAGGATCACAAGTTTGAGGCCAGCATCAGCAATTCAGTGAGATCCTGGACAACTTGGTGAGAATTTGTCTCGAGATAAAATAATTTAAAAGGGATGGGGATACAGCTTGGTGGAAAAGCTCCCCTGCGTTTAATCCTAGTACCCCCGGCAAAAATGCTAAGACACTTGGTATTTTAAACATCGTATATCTTATATACAATCTGAAAGCAAAAGACCAAATTAGGAGGTAATGCAGACTGTAATAGCAGTAGGACTCAGTAACTCTCCTGAAGCTGGATAAACAAGAGAATATTTGGTCTTAGTAGACATCAATATGTTGGAATGCAGCCCCAAAAGGCAGGTTGTTAGAAAGTGGAAACTGTTACCACATAGTTAAAATTGCAGATCCCCCAAGGAGGAGTTATGGATGGCAAGTGTTGGAGAAAGAAACAATGCCTTCTTGTACTGCTCTGCTGACCGTGTCTGAGGCTGTCATCTTTTATTAGTATCACTAAAGCCAGTGCTGCTGGCAGTCTGAATTGCAGAGTCTAAGTCTACAGACAAATACAGATGTGATCTAGAAGAATGCCCGGCTCTGCTGCATACTGTCTGCCTTGCAATGCTCTACCCAAGCATCCCGTGGCACAGCACAAGAGAACCTGGATGAGAAAGGCTGAGTCGAGTGTCCCCAGATTTAGAGGGGGAAAAAGATAATTGACATGAATATCAGGAAAAATATTTTTATTGTAATTTCCATTGCCAAATATGTATACAAGGTGCTTTTATTATTTAAAACACACCAGCACTTGGGAAACAGTTGAACATCAACTGATAAATATCAGTCTAGCAAGAAAATGCATTTATAAATTGCTGAGATTGCCTAGCGTTACTGATGTCTACAGCATATTTGCTTAGGAGCTTTTTGGTATCTGGTATAGAGGGAAACGTTTTCCATTCAGTAAATGACCCTCCCCTCTGTAGTTTTAGTCCACATCTACTAACAGCAAAAGTAATCTTTGTGTAGATAATTACATATTTCATAATTCACATAGTCATTTTATAATAACTAATCCATTCATCAATCAATAACTTACAGTAATGTTCCGGATTCCATCATAAATGAACTGTTACTGTCGCTAACCTTCCTGTGTTGATAATCTGAAGAGCAGTGATTGCTAGTGGACAGAAAGTAGATCACCAAGAAGGTAAAAGACAGAAACAGTGAGGCAAGGTGCCCTCTTCTTCTTCACTGAAGGGTCCAGACAATTTTGAGTTCCCAGGTCAAACAGGGGCCCAGCAAGGGCTAGAAGAGAGCTTTGAAAAGCAGATCCCCTTCCCAGGACAGGAAATGAAGAGATCACTGCCACTGGATGTACAGCAGTCAGAGCTGGTATCTCCCGGAAAGAGATTCAGATGCAGCTGGATGACATTCTTTCAGCTAATCAGAGGATTAAATGCTCTATTGGATCCCTGAGAGAGGCTGAGAAGCTACAAGGTCTCACACGCTTTCCTTAGAATAAAATGTGAATGAATGGAACAACATACTCTGGTGATGGGCCACGACAGTCCTTCCACGGCAGTGCTTGGAGACTGCAGAATGCTCTTCCTAAGTGAGAAGAAAGGAGATGCTGCACTATTGGAAGATTTACATTGGAAGGGAAAGTTGCCTGAGGAATGTTTAATAATAGATTACAATGTTGGTAAAAATAAATTTATATGAAACAACTGCAAGGGGGATGATCTTTTTCTGTATGCTGTAATGGATTATGATGTTGAAGCATATTATCTAAGACATGAATATTTGAATACTTTCATCAGAAAGCACACAGTTATGCTAGCCATTGTCTCAAGGAGGTAGGGTAGTAGAGTGCTATTTTCAGGACTTTTTTTTTTTTACTGAAAGAAACAACAGAGAAGAAACAAACAAACTTGAGTATTTCTTCTGTATCACCACGCCTTCTCAGCACTCCATTTTAGTTGGAGCAAAGACAGGCACTTGCTGATTATCTTTCCACTGTAATTGAAACTGTTAGTTCAACAGAGTTACAATGTATTGGCAAAAATGTCTTTCTGTAGTGGTTCCTTTTCTGCTGTGAAAGCACTTTTCACCCGTGGAGACAAAAGCAGTATTTTTTGTGGTCCAGAACGTCATAATGTATAAGGATAATAGTGATGTTTCTATGAGTGAACGACTCTAATATTTCAGTAGCGTGAAACATATTGAGTTCTAGTTCAATAAATTGTACTCCTTGTCCAGTTTTATGAAATACTGGATACATTAGCTGTGAGAGAAAGGACTGCTGAGTTACTGATATTGTGAACTAAAACAGGACTTTAGGCCCCGTTGTATGCATCTAAAATTTTTAGTAGTTTCTTTCCTTGCACAGAACAATTCTCGTTGACCTCTCTTCAGTTTAAAGACCTGTGGTGTGATATTTTAGTACATGTGATATTTTTAATACACTCAGCTCTTACTCAAAAGCTCAACCATTATCATTTTTACTCCATATCATTTTAATATTTATCTCTGCATGTAAAATGTGGGTTTAAATCTTTAAATTTTGAATAAGCTCTGGGCATTACACATGCATAATGCCAACTAAACATTTCTGTATTTTATCAAGATTTATCAAAACAGGATTCTGACTGATTTAGCAGGATTAATAATTCAATTTTGTGACTGGTTTTATTATGATATCATTTCTTATTTTATTATCAGTATAGCTGTGCATAAATCAAAATAACAAGGCTATACATTTGTCTCCACTTATCCTTCTTCAGAAATAAAATTCTTAGTTTCAAATAACAAAATTATTGGTCTTGTGGCATTTATATTCATAGAAGACACATTTCATTCTTGATAAACCTACTGGGAGTTGCGTGATTTAAATTGTAATAGTAAGAAACCACTATTACTTGACACATAGGGTAGACTTCTGAGAAAGCAAAAGAATTGATATAGCATTGGAATACGACCCTTCCTGTAATGGAGTTGACTATTTTTCTTGTATCTACAACTACACACATTAATTTATCTATACAAAACATTAGGGATTCAGAATGCAAGCTGAAGAACAACTTTTCTATATAAAGTTGTGATGGAACATATTTTTATTAAACATTTGCAATTTTTAGAGGATATCTTACAAAATCTAATTCAGCTGTTTACTTTCCCAGTTTAATTTTTGGAAATTCAGTGGAATTTTTTCCCATATAATGTAATAATGCCAGAGGATAACTACATAGTCTTTAGGTTTTTAAAGTTTATCAGCAGCAAAATCTTTGGGTTTCTTTTTATCAGTCCTCATATCATCTTATAAAGTAGATTAATGCCATACTTTTGAAGCAATCTACCAGAAAAGATGATTTGTATGGAAACTTATGTAGGTGACAGATTGATGCTAAATATAAAGCTGTATCACATGCTTGTAATGTGTGTAATACTATTTCAATGTGCTTATTTTTGGATTATTTCAATCATGATTGATTAAAATTTTACAAAGTACAAATTTTACAAAGTACTGAATTTATCATTGCAATATTCTAAGATTTTAAGTTTTGTTTTGTTTTCATTGTACCACTGTGGGTCCAATCCAAGGCATTAGACATGCTAGCAACAATTCAGTCACTGGGTTATACTGCCTCTCCAAACTTAGAATAAGATTTTAGATTTTCATATTGACACCTCTCCCCCCCCCAAAAAAAATAACGCTGACATGGAAAAGGGAAAAAAAAGCAATTTTGTTCTTAATAACTTTATAGCACCATTTTAAAATTAATTTTATCCTAGAAATTTTAATGACATTACAAAGTAAATGTATTGGTCAGTTAATCAATTTTTTGTTTGTTTTTTGGTACCAGGGATTGAACCCAGGGGCACTTAAACACTGAGCCACATTCCTCACCTCTTTTTATTTTTTTATTTTGAGCCTCAGTGTCTAGAGCTGCTGGGTTTACAGGCATGGACCACCATGCCTGGCAGTGACCTCATTTTTTTTCAATTTTTTAATTTTTTTCTAATCAGTTACATGTGATAGCAGAATGCTCTTTGATTCATGTACACAAATACAGCAGAAATTTTCACTTCTCTGTTGTACTCAAAGTAGGGTAACACCATTCGTGCAATCATACATGTACCTAGGGTAAAGATGTCCATATCATTCCACTGTCTTTCCTATCCCCATGTCCCCTCCCCGCTTCTCCCTCCCCTTTGCCCAAATCAAAGTTTCTCCACTCATCCCATGCACCCCCTCATTATAGATTCACATCCACTTATCAGAGAAAACATTTGACCTTTTGTTTTTTGGAATTGGTTTACTTCACACAGCGTACTATTGTTTAACTCCATCCATGTACCCACAAATGCCATGGTTTTATTCTCTTTTATTGTTGAGTAACATTTCATTGTGTATATAAATGACAGTTTCTTTACCCATTCATCTATTAACGGGCATCTAAGTTGATTCTACAATTTGGCTATTGTGACTTGTGCTGCTGTAAACATTGATGTGCCTGTCACTGTAGTATGCTGTTTTTAAGTCCTTTTGTCTTTCTATTTATTTATCTATCTATCTATTTATTTCTACAGCATGCATTCCTTTCTCAAAATTTATGATGTACATCATATTTTTTTTGCTGATAACCATACATCTGCTTGTTTTTTGTATTTGATGATTTCTCCAAAGTTATCTCTCATCCTTTCTATGCATATATTGAGTGCCTGCTACAAGTTACACAAGGTGCTGCGTGCTTGGATCATGGCAGTGAACAAGACAGTTCTAATGTGTGGACTGTTGGATCAGATAGTTTATACTGACAATTATTTTTGTCTGTTTGGTTTTGCCATTACTATTTTCATATTTTATTTTTATTAATCTACTGTCTAGTTTTTACAACAGTTTCCTCACACATATTTCACCTAATCTATTTCAAATATTATAAATAATTTAGTCAAGTCCTTTTTTCTGTCTAATAACTGTTTACAGATCTAGCCCAACAGCTCTGAACATGATATTCTACTCCTTGTTATTATTAGCAAATGTTTTGTTTTCCATCTTCCTGTTTTTTCTTACATTGTTTATGGAATATTCAATAATTGAATCATAAGAATAAAACAAATTTGTAATAGCAATTTTTAAAATATTCATTACAAAAATTGTAAATCTTTGAGTGTTTTCCACTTTCTTTTTATTTTACTCTTCTTAAAATGTTCTCAAGTATTATTTTTTACTGCAAATTTATTAAAATGACCTTTTAAAATGGCATATTCCACTAAATGATGGTGAACTCCAGAATTAAACCATTGTTATCATGTACATGCATTAAATTTTGGTT
This sequence comes from Ictidomys tridecemlineatus, assembly GCF_052094955.1. Lineage (NCBI taxonomy): Eukaryota > Metazoa > Chordata > Mammalia > Rodentia > Sciuridae > Ictidomys > Ictidomys tridecemlineatus. Next base: position 977,685 of record NW_027526152.1, read on the forward strand.
GCTTAATTAGGTGATTGATTAAAATTTTATGAAGTACAATTTACTAGTTATTTGTGAATTATAGTGCAATTAAAGGTATCTTTTAATAAAAAAATACATTTGACAGGTATTTTGATTGTTTTTATAAAATCATCCATAATTATATAACTTAAATCAATATGTACAATGGTTTTTATATATGATGGCCTCTTTTTCTTTATGTGAAGAGCATTAGAACATGACAGAGTGTGGAGGAATGATTTATTTTTACACTTAGTTCTGGGTGTCATTTCTTTGAAGATTACGATTCCTCTTCAAACGTAAGTGACAGCACTAATTATTGCAATCTTTTAACTTTCAGGATCTGAAACATCTGAAGTCATTCACCGATGAGCATTCACTTTCAGCTTCTGAAAGCCATAGCTTTCATAGATCATTTCAGATACATTCTTATTGGCATCATGCATTTTTACACTGGCTTATTCGAATATCATTTCCTTCAAGAAGCCTTTTGCATGTTTAGCTGAGGGCCTACCCTCTCTGATCCTATAGAATGACCATCAAATGCTAGTGAAAAGTGAAGGTCTTATATGGAAAATGCCTGTTAATGCACACCTCTCTCTGACAAATGTAGGTATGTGAAGTTTGCTTTATTCAACAATTTATTCCTCATTTTTACCAAGGAATTTGTCACAGAGTAGGTATGTAGTACTCTCACCTGATGATCACAACATATTTGCCTATGGAAGTAACTCCCGAATTATATTCTATCTAATTTCTGACTCTGAAGACTGAGTTAGCTTAAGAAAACACCCTCCAACATTTTAATTTGATTTGCATTGTTAGCCATAATAGAGATACGTATAATATTAACAGGATTCGTACTTGCTAATTTTTGCACTAGCCTGTGAAATGTGTAGAGACTCAGTCTGTTTACTTTCTATTACAGAAAGAACAGTTCATACAGAATCAGAGTGTTTTGCTGATGATCCTGCAAATGGGGAATTAAAGACCCGGCTCCCTCATCTCCTGAGGTCCCCCCTGATGGTGGAAACTCTATGTCGAGTCCATGTTGGAGCCAGGCTTACACAACCACATGGAAATAGGATGGCTGTTCCCTTGTCCTTCTCATCAGCTCTTTCCTCCTTTTACAAAGCCACAGTGCCATTGTGTTAGGGCTCCATCCTTAGGAACTCTTTTAATCTAAGTTACCTTCCAAATGTCCCTGCTCCATATACCATTGTTAAGTTTCTTCTCTCTAAATATCTCCCAATAGTAATTACGATTCAACACACATTTTGGTGGAGACATTCATACTATAGGAGGGTTTTTAAAGTGCTCTGCTCAGGTTCATATTAGCTAGGAGTTTTTTCTGCAGGCAAGTATGTACTGATGAGGGGATTGAAATGTGCCTCCATGACAGAGTGTGGGAATTTATAGCATAACATTGCATCGTGTTCATGTTCTCCCTTCAAAAGGTAAGAAAAATCAGATGTCAAAACTATGCATTAATTATCGCGATTATCTGTTGCCACAGGTCTGAAGACATATTCACAGTCTGGCATTGGCAGTGGAAGCCAGAAAGCTGAAGTTTAAAAGAGCTCAGTGGGAATGAAGAGTGCTAAAGATTCCTACTTAGAGAGAGAAAATAAAGAGTGAGAGTCCTGACATAAAACAAATCACCAAAAGGAAGGATCCCTCTTTCTGTTAAGAGAATTGATTGTAACACAACCCATAATCTACACTGACCATTGGTTACTCTATTCAGAAAATTCTCTTTGAGTTCCCATCTGTTTCTTGATATTTTTCAGAAAACAAAATTTCAAGTGCATTTATTTCAAAAACAGTTTCCATGAAGTCACTTGAGTCATCTGACAATACTAAGACCACCAAATACAAGGGCCACATGCTTTATTGTGACCAAGTGCATGTGCATGTTGATTGTTGCTTGTCATGAGTGGTGATCACCTCTACTGATGGGGACGTTTTATAAACATTGTTAGATATCAAACACAAATTTGAAAGTGTTCTTCCTTGCTTTATCCACAAAAATCTGATTCTACTCAGGATATATGTTGTGCCTTCTCATCTCTTAAAACACCAACACGAAATAAGACATTGATATCTTTATTGTGAAGGAGGAAGACAATTCAGGATAAATATACTTTAAAAATTTTGGGAATTAGAGCTGTCTTTCTGAAATGGCCCTGTGTTTGACAGCAAATCCATAGAACTGATATTTTGGTGTCAATAATGTGGCTTCTTGACCTTTAAATTCTAACATTAGCACATGTGGGTCAATAAATCCTACTAATGTCCTCAATTAAAGTCACTATGTCCTTATTATGCTTACAAGGGAACTGTCACAAACAGTTTGCTATAAAAGAAGCCTAAGGGAGTGGAGACACTTTGCTTTCTGCTGTGGCCATATGACATTGGGTGTTCTCTGAAGGCAGAGTAAGGACAAACCAAGTCAGAAAACACGTAACTCTGTGCAGAGATACAAATCCAAAGTGTATCGACAAATCCAGAATACAGCCTTTGCCAAGACTTTCACTAGATTGTACGTACTTTTCATAGTTAGCCATGTTTTCATGTACAGTATAAGCATGCATTTATGAAAGAATAAATTCAAATTTATTTTTGACATTCTTATAAAGCAAGACCATTTTTCAACAAGCCTTTGACCAGCAACTTAATGAATTCATGGGGATAGGGCTGGGGTTCTGGTATGTATGACTGCAGGGTTTAATCCTCTGCAACCACCACCCCCACCACCACCACACACACACAAGCACATGCATACACGATCATGTGGACACAATGATAGATAAACCTGACCACTACTTTAAGAAATTCATGAAATTCTAAAGCATTCATTATACAGTGTGGTATGGGCTGCATGAAAATTTTTACGTTATTGTGGTATCACAGAGAAAGAAAGGATTTTAAAAGGTTGCAGTAATCCAAATTTTCACAGAGGAAATTCCTTGTAGAAGATACTTCAAAACAAACATTATTTCAAGGAAATTGGGACACCTGGTGTTTGGAGAGAATACACAAGAAAGAATTTTATTTTGGAAATTCTTATGTTATTTACAAATATGATATATGATAGCAAGTGGTATTGAAAAAAGCGGCAGGATATAAGTCTGGGAAGGATAGACTGGAATGTACATTGTTTTGATGTTGGTCTGCTAGAACCTAGCCTATATTATCCACTGTATAAGAGGTATGGACTTTTAAATCCTGAAATCTGTAAGACAGGATACACTGTCTGCCTCTCATGAATAAGAATCATGACACAGTTGTTAAATTCCAGGTTTCTTGGCCCAAGCTTTCTGGGTTCAATTCTGAGCTCTGCCTTTTTCCAGAAGTGTGACATTGCATACTTTAGAAATGACACATGCCTGCTGGGGGTAAATTACCTCTCCTTCCCACCCATCCAGCAGGCAGGAGGATGGAGGAGACTGACCCACATTCCCCAGGATTCACTGCCTTTCCTGGGAAAGATGAGGACATGTCCCTGCCCATACCCAGGGAACCTTCTGAGTGAGAGAGACGTGAGCACATGTCACATTGATCATCCACAAACTCCAACAGCCACCGCCTGTACTGGCAGCCCTCATTTCCCTCTTCCTGACAGTAGAATTCTTCCTTCCAACATCGGAAAAAAAGCTATATATTTCAAAGGGTGAGATACTGCCATCCCTCAATGGACAAGTAACCTGAGGGGAACATCGACCCTAAAAGTTAAAGAGGACTGAAGACAGTAAGTGCAGAAGGGATTCTTCTACATCTGAGAGTCCATGTTTTACAGATTCTCTCTGATCACAGCTGTTGCCCATAATACATCAACTTCCAGCCTTGAAGATTGTTTGGTTTGCAGTTTGGAGATTCTATTTTTCAGATCTACACAGAATCTTTTTTCAATAGTTCACTTACCCTCTGCCCCCCTTCCCATTAAACCAGCTATTTTGGCTTTAGAAATACTAGAAAGAGTTGTTGTTTTATTCTTATTAGTTTAGCAAGAAAAATGGAGATTTGGGAAAGTATTTGAGGAATATCATGTCTATCAGATAATAAAAGCCAGGCCAAACTAGTGTTGTGCATTGACAGATTCACATTGCAATGGGCAAATGGTAGAGGATTTGGGAATTTATAAATGTTTCTCAGTCATAAAATAAATTAATATATTAATAGGAACTATCTCAGCAAGCCAAGTGTAATCACCTGAAAAAAAGGGCAATATAATTACAGCTATTTTAATCGTGTTGTAATATTGCATATAAGAGTGCATGGTGTATTTAACTTGAAAAATGTACAGAGATAAGATTTGCACATTAAACCATTTGATTTAGCTTATGCAAATCAAATTCCATTTAAAACTTCTTCATTAAAATGAGGAGACATATGCCGGTTTGCTTTTGAAATATAAACTCACATGATAAAATTCACCGAACGTGTTTTGATTTCTCTTCCAATTCTTTGATGTCTAGAATACAGTTCATGTTCTTATGAAAATGGAAAGATTTCATTGCCTGATAGCATCAGCTGAGCTCAGGGGATGCTTACTCATTGAAAAGCAGCTGTGAAAATTCAAACTACATTGATTTGATTCAGGAGAAATGCTGTCCAATGGTCTGTCTATGCACATTGAACCACTTCTTAAAATCAAGCTAGTCATGAATGTCTTCACAATATGAATCTTTGTCATGGAAACTAGTGGTCCACTGCAAGTTCAGTGACCCTTTCGCAAGGATTTCACCTTCTGTGGTGTGAGTGCTTCTTCCACCAGAACACAAGTGGCAACTTAAGTGCCAGTGCCGCAGTATAGGGAGTGAGACTGCTACGGGCATTTTACATCCTCAAAGTTCCTCTCTCATGAACAGGTTAGTGTTGCTTCAAAACGTGCGCTGAGAGTGGGTTTGCTCCTTTTTGCTCTTCTACCATGTGAGGAAGACTTTTTCATACCTCTTCAGAAAGCTGATGATTTAAGATAAAATCCTGGATGTGCAAACAGTCCCTGAATAAAAACAGACCTGTCAGTGCCTGAATCTCAGACTTCCCCACCTCCAGGACTGTGAGAATTAAGTTTCTGTCTATAAATTACCCAGTCTGTGGTACTGTGATATAGGAGCATAAAACTAACCCAGTAGGTTTGTACTAAATATTTGATTGTGAGTTCATTGACTTTCCCAGAATTCTCTGGAATAATGCAAATATTATAAAGCTAGTAGAAGAACACAGAAGAATCCACTTTCTGATTTACAGGAATTTATTCAGGAAAAATCACATAAGCAACATAAATGTATTGAGTATAAGGTAATAGTTCACTCAACTCCATTCCTTTGGGCAATGTTATTATTTAAGGACATCATTATTGAGATGGTATAGTTAGTAAAGAACATATTTTAAAGTTTTCTCTCACATATAAAAACTATGAAAAAAATTAACATTTATTCCTTGATTTAAAAAATGGTGTTAACTCATTACCTACTCTATCTCCCATCCTATTTTAGTTTTTAAGGCATTTTATGATGTCAAGATAAAGTATGCTCTTATACATAATATTGAAAATTGCAAACAACTACATATGTTACTGCATTTATCAATAATACTAAAGGTCTGGAATTCTTTAAAATATTAGTCTCACCCTCATAATTTAATAACTAAAATATAGCGGATGCTATACAGTAGGGAAAGCATTTGAGAACACAGCAAACCTTTGCTTCTACCTTTCCACGATAGACATGCCATGCCAACAACAGTTTTATATGATTACAAGATCCTATTGTTAATAGAAAATAATAAATAACATAAGCACGAATCATAAATGATAATAGTGTCTTTACTTCTCAATAACTACAAGTAAAAATTCTTCATTTTCAGAAATCATTATTCAGGCACCCTGATGGGAAAGATCACCATCTATCAACATCTGTTGGCAGAAGCTCCCCATTGACCTGCCAGCAGTGACCTCCCAAACACGTCTCCTTGAGTTGAAAGAAAGAAGAATTAAAGTGAAGGAAAGAAGAGGTGAACTATCTGTGTTTAATCTCCAGTTTCATCAGAAATCGATTAACTAGCTGACTCTGGGTCCAAAAGAATTAATTATACTCAGTATCCAGTATAATTAACAACACTGTGGCCATCTCCCAAAATATTCATTAAACAGTCAGGAACAATATGAAATTCAAATTAAAATTGGAAAAGAGATTAAATAGAAGTAGTCATCTCTAAAAAGAATCATACTACATCCGAGATGAAATCATTTGAGCAATACAAAATATGGAAATACATTTTGTGTTACATTTAATTATCATTAATTCCAGCTAGCAAGCTGGCAGCTATTTTAGGCTCATTACAGGGACTAAAATGGGCTAGAATGTTAATATGAATCTATCCTCATTGGAATAATGGGAATATGCTTCAAAGTTAACAAAAGTTTAAAAATAAAGTTCAGAGTTTGAGTAATTCTTAAATTTCCAATTAGATAAACAGATGGTACAAATTTGCTGATAATACGATGATCATAGTAGTCAGCAACAATGAAAAAAAGTGTTTTCTTTCTTACACAGAAATTTAAATTATACACACACACACACACACACACACACACACATGCACGTGCGCGTACACACACGAAAAAGAGAGAGAGCTTTGTAAAGAAAATGGGTTTTGGTCAGGCATGGTGGTGCATGCCTGTAATGCCATCGGCTTGGGACGCTGAGGCAGGAGGATCTTGAGTTCAAAGCCAGCCTAAGCAACTTAGAGAGGCCCTACACAAGTCAGTGAGACACTATCTCTAAATAAAATACAGAAAGTTTTGGAGATGTGACTCAGTGGTTGAGTGCCCCTGAGTTTAGTCCCTGGTACAAAAAAAAAAAAAATTAAAAAGGAAAGAAAAAAAAATAGATTTCGTGTTAGTTGGATTTAAATCAAGTCTCATAAATTCATGTCTGTGGTTTAGTGAGTTAAATGTGAAGTAAGCATCCAATTTTGGGGAGAAATATCACCCCTTTATTTTGTCCCTTTATAGACTCTTAAAATACTAGGGCCTCACTGTTTGTTCTTTACCTATCTGGCTGCAGATGTACTATTCTTCAGATAATGTTTTACCAGGAGGTTGTGGTGCCTGCCCATTAATGAAGTCAGATGTGCATTAAGTGAAAATTGCTTCAACCATAGATAGCACTTGTGGGATGGTTCATGACTAAAATGTAAAATCGTATGTGTGAGAAAATATAGTATTTTACATATTTCAGAATTTGAGACAGTATATTAGCTCTGTAACTAAAGAGCTAGTTTTGAATATTTAGTATAGCATTGATCACTCAATTCATTAGAGGAAAGAATATATCTCCTGTATGTGTGTGCATGCATGTGTGTTGTATGATTTTATAATAGATTAAATATTTTTAATTTTTTTCACTTTTACAAAAAAAAAATCATGTTCTCCTTAAAGACGTAACCAAAGTCAGGTTCAGAGTTTTTTTGAAACATAACTTGTTGAGCATACCTTTATAGGAAACATGTAATACTCTTTTTAAGGCATCCGTTATCTTCATTCTTAAATTCAACCTATTTGTGAAAGGCATTCAAAGAAATTAGAGTTTTAAAAGCTGAGAATACAACAATCTTAAAATGAATCATTTAAAAACTGAGACAAAGTGAAATCTGTCTTAAAATAGTCCACGTAATTGGTACTACACACACAGCAAAAAATGTAATTAATTTCTCTAAGTACAAATGTGGAAAGAAGGATATAAATGCAAAACCACTTTGATGGTCCTTAGATGCACACTTCTAAGCATTGCCACTGGATGGTGAAACATATACAGCAAGACTCCAAATTGCATATTCCCTAATCAATATAGGAAAAGTTTAAACAATTCTTCAGAAAGGATCTTATCTCCTAAAATTGTCTTCTTCATAGATTATACTGTATTCTGTTGTTTTTCAGTAATACAAACATTTATTTGTTTTGCTTTTTCAAAGTGAACTCCCCAGAGCAACCGATTTTTAATTTATTGAGAATAAATATAGAAAATATTGCTGTTTTTCTATCCCAATTTTTATACACCCAAGATCCAGCTATCATATGTATACATTACCAAAGGGGCTAACCATGCATAGTTGTATTTTTTAAAAATAAACCATAGGTACAAGAGATTATAATGAAGAATGCAAATTTCCATTTAGTAGTCCTTCCCTAAATGCATCTGTTGGAAACAGCTACTGTTGTCATGGAAATTGTTATAATTTTAATTTAGAAATTGATTTCCACACTAAAGCAAATTTATTATACTGTTGAATTGGCTGAATACTCATTTTCCAAAAAAAATAGCCAGTTATATTAAATACGGAGGTCACATAGTAGCTGAAGTTATAGAATATTAAAAATATGTAAATGAAGCTCCTTTTTATTATAACATGTTAACTTTTTAATCATACACATTTACAAAGGCCTGCTGTGTTATGCCTTGAAAACTGAAGAAACTTTGTAAAAACTTGTTAATATACAATAGGGTTATTTATTTATTTATTTTTTACCATGGTGTTAGTTTTCCTTGGGAATCTGTTTTCAATCAAACCTAGAATTAGAAAGTGATAGCCACAGGAGAGTGAACATAATTTTGATGGCATAAAATGGATGAGCAATAAACTCTGGGAAAGAAAAGCAAATTAACAAGTTCCTACTGTTGTATGCAAAGAATAACAAGATGGATCCAGGTAGGAAAAAATAGCAAACATCTTTGAATTCTACACAGAGAAGTTCACCCAGGAAATCAGATTGCACAATTTAGAAACATCCTCACATCATACTTAGAAGACCAAATTTGACAAAGATCTTTAACAAACTTCTAAATTCTGGTGCCAAGGTAATACTTAATTCCAAAAGTAATTCATGTATGAATTCAATACTTCTATTTAATAATTGGTAAAGAAATTTAAAATTTGTTGTATAAAATACTGGAAAATGAGATGGTAATCAAAATTGCAACACAGATGTAAGAAAAATTAATGTACACCTAATAAGACAAGATTTTTTCCCCTTTTATATTTATTTTTGCACTTTTAAAAACAGAAAGATAGAAAAGGAAAACGTCCTTTTTCTGTTCCATGTGGCATTGTGCTTTCTAAAATTTAGTGAAAATTTCTGTAAATTAGAATCCAGATCCAGAAATCCAAATATTATAAATTTGTTCTGAATTGTGAAAAATGAATGGGCGTTAAATACTGAAATATCAGGCTCTGAGCATCAATTTATTGTGCTGGTAAAGTAGATATTACAAGGTGAATGAAGAGCAAGTGAACTGTATAAAACACTGAGGATCGGGAGACACAGACACAGAGGTCAAAAGAAATATGCAGCTAAATCTGAAGCTGCTGTATCAACTGGATTCTATCTTTTAAAGTCTCCACACATCCTCTCACGGGAGGGGAGAACAGCAGGCAGCCACTTCCCAGTCCCTAAACGAGTGAATCATATTGTCAGCACACCACAAATATCATCAGTTTGCAGTGTCAGCAGCTTTCCTGGATTTCACTCAACATCTCATAAACTCAGCATATACTGAACTGGCTTCAGCAAACTCTGGGGAAATCAGAACACTCACATCTCTCAGAAAGTACAGGGTAGATATTGTGCTACAAAAGTAACAATAACAACAACAAAATAACAACTACAATATCTAATTCAAGAAAAGGTTTTATGAACATTTGATACTCACTGTAACCTCTTGTTTGTGTTGTTCTCCATTGATCTCAATCTCTAAGAGTGTGTTGAGGTTTTCCATCACAAATTATTTCCTCTCCCTTGGAAAAAAAATGTCTGTTCAAGTCCTTTGCCCATTTTTAGTGGGGCTTTGTCATTTTTTGGCCATTCAATTGTATGATTTCCTTTATATATTTGGATTATATGGTTTGAAAACGTTTACACAGGATGCTTTTTTTTTTTCATTTTGTGTGGTTTCTTTCCTTTGTTGTGCAAAACTTTTCATATGGACACAGCTCTACTTGATTATTTCTGTTTTGGTGGCCTGGACGTCTGGTGTCATAGGAAAGCAATGTCAAGACCAATTCATGGGCTTTTATGGTTTCAAGTCTTAAATTTTAATTTTTAATCCATTTTGAGCTGATTTTTGTGAATGATGTAAGAAAAAGCTTCAATAAATGATCAATGGGTATTTATAAAGATGCTCAATATTCCTATCACCAGAAAAAAAAAGCAAATCAAGTTCATGGTGAGATTATCATATCATACCCATTAAAATGGCCAATATAAAAAAAAATCAAAAGATAACAAGTATTGGTGAGAATGTGGAGTAAAGGGAATTCTTATGCATTGTTTTTGGGGATGTGAATCAGTACACTTTTGCACTTTTGAAAACAGAATGAAGCCTCCTTTAAAAATTAAAAAATGGAATTTCTGTATGATTCAACAGTTGCATTCATGGGTCTATTTCCAAAGGAAATAAAATCAGTTTGTCATAGAAATATCTATAAGATACTCTTGTACTGTTCTGGTTTGATTCATTAAATAATCATAGAGTGGATATGGCAAATATTCTATTAGCTACTTAACATAAAATAACAAACACTGTAGGTAGTTTTTCAATCTAAATTATTTAAAATCAGGCATATATTCAGATAATTAAGGAGGGTCTAAATGCAGAAGGAAGAGTGACCTAAACAGAAACTCGGGGATTTGCTCTCTTTTCCCTGAACAATGTCTGATTTTCTCCCCCAAGCAGCCTGACTATAATATGGACAATTTCATTGATCTTCTCTGTGTTACTCTTTTTACTACAATATGGCTGGTTTCCTATAAATTCAATGAAACACTACTGCAGTTATTCCCTCATATACTAAATTAATGTACACGTATTAAGACAAGATTTTTCCCTTTTATATTCATTGTTGCATTTTTGAAAACAGAAAGATACGAAAGGAAAACATCCTTTTTCTGTTCCATGTGGCTTTTAACTGTCTCTGTCAGCTCCCCTTGACAATTGCATTTCTCTGAATTTTCTTGCTCACAGGGACTTTGACAGTATGGGGTAGGGGTCAGTGTTCGCTGCTGTGGTTTGTCTGTTGTTTGCCCCGTTGGACTGGGATCCTGACTGAAGGGAGGAAGACAGAAGGCATCCCGCTGTGCTTCCCTGGCCTGTGGCTGCAGTGCCCCTGGTCAAGTCCCTGACACCTGTTGATGTGGCTTCCTTCCTTGCCTGAGTGATGGCGGAGTCAAGGCTTCGTTTTCTTGGAGGAGGGCACCTTGCTCAGCTCATGGGGACCCATCAGAAGCTGCATACTTGTACTGGAGGCAATTCCTATGTGAACTGTTGGAGTTATGCATAAGGGATGGGTTCATTATCCCTCATTGATTTGTTCAATCATTTATAAGTATGGACTCATGGGTATTAATTTAATATCTTTATTTTGATCCAATAATACTTCACTGTCTGGGGTCAAATCTTCCCACTCCTACCTTTGAGAACACTTTTTTTTTAGCACTTTCTTACTAGAAGATGCTACAGGCTCATCTTGTTTTACATTCTCAGTCTCAGATCAGTTATTTCTGCAAGGGTCCCTGTTTCATTACTCTAGTGATATCTTCATAAAACATTTTTTTTTTATTTTCACAAACCATGTAACAAATATGTATGGAGTCAATAAGTAACCTCCCCTTTAACAAGTGCTTCCTCCTCCTTCTCCTCCTCCTCCTCCTCCTCCTCCTTCTTCTTCCTCTTCTTCCCCTCCTCCTCCTCCCCTCCTCCTCCTTCTCCACCTTTTATAGCAGATTTGTGGACACGTCTCTAATAATAAGCATTGTATTTCCTTTCCTCATGTGACCATGGGGTAAGGGGGTTGGGACCAATTTTATGATCTTCTCACACTACATGCTTTTGTACCAGGTATAGCACAGAACTATGTCCTTGGCTTCTCAGCAAACACCTTTTCTTCTATCGATGCCCCATTTACTTTTCTCAAAAGTGACTTGATCTCATGTATCTCATCAGTGACAATGACACAAATTTTCAGGCTCGATGACTCTTGTATTGTTTTAAATTTTATCTGTTTTTGGAGGGAGCAAGTCAACAGGTGGCTTCATACTGCGAAAAGGAGACCCTTACCGACCCTCTAACACACACTTCTGCATTTTATATCTTGGTGCACCATTCATTCTGTCCTCAAGACAAACCACAGGAGCTAGTTTTCCACCAGCCTGCCTGGGATGCACCTCCTGGGCCCTGCCTCTTCATTTACATGCTTTTCCCTGTTTCTCTGCCATTTATTCTTGGACTTCAAGACACCAATCTCCCAGCACTCTGTGTAATCTTCTTCAAAAATCGATGAGCAGAAACTAGACCATCACAACATACTGTAATCACCAAGTTACCTCTTTGGAAGTGGGAGGGCAGAGCACTGAGTTGGACACATGACAGGTACAGGCACACAGCCTGAGAGAAGGAACAAAATACTAAGAGGAAATTCACTTAGTGAGTTGGCCAATTAGATGTTTATGAAAAAAAAAGTATGCATATTGGTATTATACCAAGTAACAGCTATGCAAATGCTCATTTCTAGATGTTGCAACACCTGATAATTTAGTAATACAAAAGGATATGTCTAAGTGCATCCATGTTGGACAAAACTGCAAAAAAACCCAAAGCTTTGAACTTCCTGATGTATAGAGGCCATGACCTTTTTCGTTTGTGAAGACTAGAGATCTATTTTATTATCAAAGAGATAAATCAATAATAACAATGACAACAATAAAATTTAGATGCAGAAGTTAGACTCTATGGTTTTTAACTTTCAAACTAGAGATTTCCAAATATCATTATAAGCCCTTGGCTAATTTATCATTATCATTATATCATAATTTTAATTAGATAACAATAATTCTTAAATCATTCAAACTTATTTTAAGTAAAATAAAAGACAGACAAAAATAAAACTTCAGAAGTTCACTTTGCCCATGTCATCATATGATATATTAATACTCAGGCTATAAATTTCTTCCTATATTCTTTATTATTTGGTAGGAAGGATTGTTTTCAATCTTTCAGATACACAAATGGATATCTGTATTATGAATAACTGCATTAATAACATTAGATTGCTAGCAAACAGTAGGAGACTTCACCATTCATTGTGTTTTTAAGAATGATTGTTTTGAAGGTCAAAGGGATAATTCCATCAAATTTAGTCAATTTTTATCATTCATTGCATGAATTATATCAATCACTATAGACTGCTCTACAGTAACGTGAAAGTATTGTTGACTAAAATTCAATAATTTTGAGTCTATTTATACAACTTGTCTCAGCCTGAAAAGCAAATAATAAACTCAATGTGTAAAAAAATAAGTAAATAAACTGTTAATCAATTTTATATTGATTATTCACTTATGAAATTTTGTGAACTATCTGAAAATTCTAACTGAAATTTAATATTTTGTCCAGTGTGAAAAATTCTATCTGGTTCATAAATTATGTATTAGCAAACATGTATCTTTAAACAGTCTATGCAAGTGAAAATAAAAAGGAAAACTGAAAATAAAATTTGGGATGCTGCATTTGTTTTTAATCAGCCTAGTAATAGACTATAGTTCCAGGTCATTGATATTATATACTTCACAGAAGATCTCCTTATTGTGTCAATGGCAAGGTCAATATTTTGCAACTTTCTTGTACAGGATATGCTTTATTGTCAAAAACTTTTCAAAGTTACAACTTTATATGATTTCATGAACAATGATGTTAATTGCTTAGAGCTGGTGCTTTTTATTCCTAAATTTGGTCATTATTAATTTGTAGGGCTAAAAGATACTGGAAACTAGGTATGATGTTCAGTCAAACCAAAGACGACATACAGAGAAATTAGCTGTGATTTAATCACCAGGAAAAAGGTCTGGTCAAATATCTGGTTGTTTTGCACATAGAAAACTACACTGTGGTGGAAATTGAATTGAGTGTTGTTTTTCTGAGTGTCAACTACGCACCTGCATCCCTGGTCTGATTCAAAGCTCTGTCTTTCTTATGTCTAGTAATATGGCAAGTCTTCCTCATTTGCTCCTGAGTTCAATACCTGGTAACTCCCCACCCTACCACCGAGAAAAAAACCTCAGCATTTTTGGAAGCAAAACACAGGTATAATATATCTCTGTTTCCCTATATACATAGAAAGACATATAGATATGCCTTATCAACTTTATAGTAAATGGCATAGTGAATATAAAATATTTGGCATAGCACCTGAAGACTATGAGACTAAATAAATATTAAAAACATTTTTGTAATTAATATTCTATTCATTAACTCCATTTTATACAGATGCAGCAAATAAAAAATGATGGATTATTTGATTGCTCATCACATGTAAGTTGAGAGGTATATTTTTCTGATAAATTGATGAAACATATAGAGTTGTGAGTGGTTACTTAGAAGGCAAAGAGCGTCTTTGATTTGTGGAAGGTACTTTATCATTTTTAAAGAAGATAAATTAAACTTTGGGTCTCTCTCACAGGGGTTGCCCTTGAAAAACTCACTAAATGTAGGAAGATCTATAAGGAATTAAAGTTAGAGCCTGAATTGTAGAGACTTTACAAACAAAGTATTTTCTGAAGGTTCACCTTATTTTTCAATTTTATATCTTATAATAAAAGGGTTATGAGAGCCTACTGAGGAAGAGGCTTGAGATCTACAAGCAGTATATACTTCCCAAATTAGAAACCGTTTGAAATGCACATGGTGTTAGGCAAATTAAAACTAAATAAATTGTACATATTCATATTACCTGTTGAATTGATTTTATTATATTTATCAGTCTATAAAATAATCATGTTTAAATGCTATTAAAATAATGACTTTTTAGGCTGGGGTTGTGGCTCAGTGGTAGAGCACTTGCCTAGCACATGCGACGCCCGGGGTTCGATCCTTAGCACCACATACAAATAAACAAAAATAAAAGTACTGTGACCATCTAAAAAGAAAAAAAAATAAAAATTATGACTATTTAAAAATTTAATAGACCTGTTTTCATTAAAGAAAAAAATTAATAGCTTTAATCTCTTCAAAGAGTCATTTTACTATTTTTTTTAAACTTTTGACTTCAACAAAATCTGTCTTGTAGACCACAACATTTGTAAATTAAAAAAAAAAAAAAACTCGGACCAAATGGAATCCTCTATATTTTCACCTTGCAGTCCAAATAGAAAATGAAATGTAGTATAACTACCAAGAAAGAATGGCAGAAATCAATACCCTTCTTAAAAACCTAAGGGAGGCAGAGGTAGAATCTATTGCACAGGCTTTTTAGTAAATGGTATAATATACAGAAAATATTTGGCACTGGGCTTGAGTCATAATATAACCAAATAAATATTAAGTATGTTGATTTTTTTCTATATAATGTCCTTAACTTAAAAATTGTACTGGATGCTTGAATTCATATTTCCAATCTCAGCAATAAATTTCTAAAAACCAAACATAGTCTCAAAGCTGACAGTTGGGTGTAGCACTGCAAAAATAACAAAAATTCTGTTTCAATTGCAGAATATGTCTATCGGCCTCCAAGAGTTCTGCCTTTCCCCAGTAATCATTAGCAGTCTTTCCTTCCACCATAATAAATTATAGTCCTCCCTTCCCCCCATGTCTACTTCCAAATAGTGAGTAATAGTTTACCCTACCCTAGTGAGGTTTCAGCTTCTTAAATGTGGATCACTTGGCAAAAGTCGTCCAAACTTTCCAGTGCTAACCTGTAGTTTACCATGAAGATAAGAATATGTGTCTAATTCCTCTTGCCTTTGAATAGTTCTGTCTTTTCCATAAGATCCTATTGACCAGTGTGAGGTCCCGATTTAACAAACTTGGAATGGGTCTGAGCTCAGACTAAAAGAAGAGCCACTCCTGAGTATATCTATAACTTGTCTCAGAGACTCCAAATTGAACTCATCTTAGACCATCTGACCTAAGTCAACCCAAACTTGCATGAGAGATAAATGATTCTGAGAGACACAGAATTTTTGAGATGGTATGTTACATAGAGAAATCTACCACAGAAACCAGTAGTTGGAAGTACATTGTTGCTGCTATAACAACTTTTGGAATTGCATAAAAAGAGGTTAGTAGACAAATAGAAGGCTGGAAAATAACCATGAAATTGTTATAACTATTTGGGAGAATAACTCTTCCAAATATTTGGAAAAACTGTCCTATGTAGATTTGTTTGGAAGAAAGAAAAATAGTTTAGCTTAGTTTTTAGAATGAATAATGGTGCTTTACAGGTAGAATTTGAAAGAATAAGCACCTGTGATTCATTTCTCAACGCAAACCTGGCAAGGGGCAAAACCCAGCTGGACTTAGGGCTCTGGAAAAGTTGTGCAGCTACACCAAAGCAAGTGAGCCCTTGATTAATTAAGAGGCTCATTCTCAACTGCAGAGAATGTGCTCATAGACATTCAAACCGAAGTTACAGATGGTGTGCAACTCAGCAAGAGCTAAACCCTACACAGGAAAATATAAAAACAGTTGAGCTTCTTATAAATTTGTTCTTCCACTGATGTTTCACTTTTAACACCACTGTAGTATAAAGGTAAGACAAAGTTTGGAAATCCATGGGGAAAATATATTTTTTTTAATAAAGAGAGAATATGTAAATTTAGGAAAGGATGGGTAGAATCTAAGGTGAAGACAGAGAAGGTAAAGGGTATCAAGGAATGCAAAGATCATTTTATGAGAAAAAAGTCTTATGGACTGTGAACATAGGGAAATTGTAAAATAAATATGTCACTTTCTGGAGAATGTGGCCACAAAGGTGGAGGAAAGCAATGATTAATGTTGGTGAATGTGGGGCCAAACAGACTCACTGATCTTATTCTATATCATCACATATCAATTATTTTATTTATTCTTTAGAGAGAGAGAGAGAGAGAGAGAGAGAGAGAGAGAGGGAGAAAGAGAGAGAGAATTTCAATATTTATTTTTCAGTTTTCGGCAGACACAACATCTTTGTTTGTATGTGGTGCTGAGAATTGAACCCGGGCCGCACACATGCCAGGTGAGCGCGTTAGCACTTGACCACATCCCCAGCCCATATAAATTATTTTAAAATAAACATTTGTGTACTTAGACTTTTGTAAAACTGTTCACTTTTAAGCCTAAACTCTTAAGTTCACAAGGTACAAAAATATTAAATCAATGCAAATAACAGAATGATCAGTTGCATGTGAAATAATAGGTGCTTTTTCCAATTTTTTTTCCTAAATATTTTATTGTATTCAAATAATTGCTTCTATGCTAGAAAAAAATATATCAGGAAATTTTCTCTCTCCCTAGCATACTTCTCCCTGTTTTATTTTCCTTCCCTCCTATCTTCCCTATAAAGGGAAGGTGTGTTTTAAAAGTATTTAAACACTGGCATGTAGCCTTGATTTTTTTTAAAGCTGTTTAGATGATTCATTAGAATGTGTTACAAGTATCTTGCTTTCCATGGACTCTGACGCTTTCCAAAGAAGTTTAAAAATAAATAAATAACAAGGAAACTTTTTAAAAATGCATTGGCCTATAGCTTTGGGGTTTGGAATAATCATAGCGAAAATGCTTTGTTGGCTGATTTTATATTATGGACTGGGCGCTTTTCTCCAAGTACAGTCATAAAATTGCTTTGCCATTTTTTTCAATTACCAATAAAACTTGTCAAGGAGCCATGCTCAAAAGTGAGTCGTTAGCTGAAGTCAGCTCTTTTATTTATATTTAGTAGACCCACAGTACCTCTAACATTTAATATTCCGACCAAGGTGTTAGCATCCAATTATCAATTACCCCAATGTCACATAATGCTTTAAATATTTTTATTCAGATCCTGCATATTTAGATAATTCTACAAAGAAAAAAACTAATCATTTTAAATCACAGATGCTATGTGAGGGAAGATATCTGTGATGCAATAAATCACCACAATATAGGAATCCTGGTTTACAGTATAAACATGTGTCAGTTCAACAAAACCGTTAAGTTACTTACAAGATTTTTTTTGTTTATTTCAGAAGAGTAAATTAGGGTTTGTTAGATTAAATATATAAGGTGTTCTACTGACAGATGCAAGCGCATGTAGGCCATATTCTTAATCATTAGTGCTGATGGCAGAAATGTGGGCATCCTCAACTGCAGTACGTTCAGCATCAAATAATAATGGAACAACATGGAAGATCAGTGCCAGATGAAAGGAGGACCACACAGTGGAAGACAGACATGATGATATGGCATTTATACAATGAAAGGGTATAGTTGATGGTGGCCCACAGCCTTGAGGATTCCTGCACTGAATGAATATCTGTACCATATAGGTGGCCATGGGCCCAGAGCAAATAAGCAGCATCCTTAGAGTTTATCTGGAAAGTTAGGCACAAACATAGTTTGATTTTAAATCTGAAATCATATTGATATCTTTTCTGATAAAAATATAATAAAAATTGAAATCAATAACGAGAAAAACTATGGAAAATATACAATGCATGAAATTAAACAACTTACTCTTGAATAACCAATGAATCAAGGAAGAAATTGAGAAGAAAAATTTTAAAAATCAATGGAGAACGCACATACCTATAGGATGCAACAAAACCTGTACCAAGGAGGAAGTTCATAGCAACCAACACCTAAATCAAGAAAAAAGAAAGATTCCAAGTGTATAGTATATCACTACATTTCAAGATAGAAAAACAGAAAGACCAAAGCCAAAATTAGTAGAATCTAAGAAATAATAAAGGTTTACACACAGGGCTGGGGATGCAGCTCAGTAGCAGAACACTTTTTCTAGTGTATTTGAAGCCATGGGTTTGATCCTCAACACACACACACACACACACACACACACAGAGAACAACAACATGAACATAAATGACACCATCAATCAATCAATAAATAAATAACTTAAAAATATTAAAAAATATAAAAGATCAATGAAATGAATCTGTGAATCTGGTTCTTCAATAAGATAGTGAAAATTGACAAATTTATCCAGATTAACTGAGAAAAAGAGATGATACCAACAAATAAAAAGAGATGAAAAGAAATGGATTAGACCCTAAAAAACAAAAAATACAAAAGACCATTAGAGATTATTGTTAACAAATTTAATAACCTAAGATAAGTTCCTGGACTTAAATTGTTACTATAATATAATCATGAAGAAATATAAACTTGAGGAGAACAATAATACTAAATCAGTAATAAAAGTAGCTCATATTTGAAAAGCCCAGGATAGGATGACTTTACTGCTGATTCTACCAAACATTTAAGAAGAATAAATACAAATAATTCTTGAATTATTCTGGAAAATGAAGAGGTGAGAACACTTCCAAAAACATTCTGAGACAAGCATACTCTGATACCAAAATTAAACAAGGGCACAACACACACACACACACACACACACACACACACACACACACACACAAACCATGGACAATATTCTGGATGAGCATAGGTGCAATGATTCTCAACCAAACACAAACAAATGAACCCATCAGCATACTCCAACCAAGTGGGATCTATCTCAGCGATGCAAGGATGGTTAAAGATTTGGAAATATGTAATTATTGTATACTATATCAACAGAATGAAGGACAAAACCCATTAGGTAATCTCAACAGAAGAATAAAAGGCCTTTGATAAAATTTAACATTCCTTCCTGGTAAAAGTTCCACCATATTACATATAGGAAGAACATAGCTCTCATAACCTACTTGAATCCAATGTATGAAATATGATATGTCAAGAGCTTTGTAATGTTTTGAACAACTAATAATAATAATAAAAGAATTGTAATGTAAATAAATAAATAAATAAATATTTTAAAAGAACATAGCTCAACATGATAAAAGCAATTTATAATAAGACAATATATAACATACCGACTGGGGACAACTGAAAACTTTCTCACTAAGTTGGGGAACAAGAGGAGTATGCCTGAGTTCACTGTTTTTATCCATCAGAGTATTGGAAGTTCTACCCATGGCAATGAGACAAGAGAAAGAAAGAAAGGACCTCAAAATTGGAAAAATGGAAGTCAAATTGTCATATAACATAATATTGTAAAAATATTCTGTGTTTATAGAGTAGAAGCATCAATATTTTAAAAATGCTAATGCTTCTCCGAATGATCTACAAATTTAATTAAATTCCTATCAAAATATCAATGATGCTTTTCACAAAACTAGAGAAAAAAATCCTAATATTTGCATGAAACCACAAAATTTTGAATAGCTAAAGCCATCTTGAGCAAAAAGAACAAAGCAGGAGGCCTTGCACTACCTGACTTGAAAACATACCACAGAACTGTAGTCATCAGAAGCACAATGTACTTGCATATAAACACAGATACATAGGACAATGAAACTAAACAGAGAGTCCAAATGTAAAGCCACACATTTACAATCAACTGAAGTTTAGCAAAAGTGCAAGGGACACACCTTGGTGAGAGTATGATGTTTTCCAAAAATGGGTCTGAGAATGTTGGCTATCCACATGCAGATGAATGAAACTAAAACCCTATAACTCATCACTTACAAAAATCACCTAAAAGCATATTAAAAATTTAAATATAAGCCTTACACAATGAAACTATTCAGAGCAATAATAGAGAGCAAGAGTTTTTGAACAAGAAAAAAAAAAGTACAGGAAACAAACAAATAAAATTACATCAAACTACAAAACTTCTGCAAACAAATAAGATTACATCAAGCTAAAACTCTTCTGCTCAGCACAGGGAACACTCACCAGAATGAAGAGACAACAATCAGAATGGGATAAACAGTTTTAACTCTTCTTCTAGTAAGGGGTTAAAACAAACAAATAAACAAAAAACAACCCAAAAAAACTCAGCATCACTAAAAAACTGGGAAATGCAGATCAAAACCATAATGGATTATCAACCTCAACTCATTAAAAAAAGGCTCTTATCAAAAGGAGAAAATATAATGTGTTCTGGAGAGGATTTGGAGAAAAAGAAATCCTTGCATACTATTGCTAGGAATGTCAGTAAGTATAGGCATTATATAAAACAACATGAAGGGTCCTTAGAATATAATCATAGATATACTATGTGATCCCACTACCCCACTACTGGGTATAAAACCAAAGGAAATAAAATCAGTTTGTCAAAGCTACATCTTCAGTCTCATGTTCATAGGAGCACTATCCACAATTCTAATTGCAAGAAATGCAAACAAGTTAAGTGTCCATCAACTGATTGAGGCATAAAGAAAATGTGGTACATATACCTCATGTAATATTATTCAGCCATAAAAAATAATAAAATCCTGTTATTTGCAGCAACATGGATGAAACTGGAGATCATTATATTAAGTGGAATAAGTCATGCATAGATAGTTGCTGCCCATTCTCAGTCACAAGTGGAATCTGAAACAATAGCTCTCATGGAAGTCGAAGAGAATTATGGTTACTTGAAACCAGAGAGAATAAGGTCTGCAGAGGGATGGGGTTTATCAATGAGGCCAGTCAAGAGGAACTTGACTATGTGCTGAAGTTTCACACGCCTGTCTCCTTCCTGTTGAAACCTCTTGAGGTGTAATGATGAGCACAACAGGCAGAGTCCACAGGCTCAGTGTGATGCTCCCCTGCTGCAGCTGCTTGCAATGTGGGCAATGCCAGGCATCATCTGGGGCCAGTCGTTCCTCTCGACCTGGCCCCTTTGCGCTGCATCCCGAGGGCTGCTGGGGTCAGGCGAGGGCTCCAGCCGCCCTGCCAGGTACTGGCCCTGCGCCAGGTACTGGGCGAAGAGCTCGGTGTTGCTGAGATACTGCATCATGGCATTCATGAAGCACGTGTTGCCGTGGTGGTTTGGGAGCCCTGCCACTCAGGCACCAGCTTGGCGGCTCAGGTGGGCGGTGCGGGCGAGGCAGGAGGAGCCGTCGGGAAGCAGCTGCAGAGACCGCCACGGTTTGGGCCGCTCCCTCAGAGCTAAGGTGCAAGAGCCTGGACAGCTTCTTGGGGATGCGGCTCAAGAAGGTGCCCATGGAAGGCGCTGAAGAAGGCGACCGGCCCGGACCTCCGTGCCCCCGCGGCCTGCGTGGCGGCTCTGGAACAGCCACTTGCTGAAAGAGCACTTCTCCTTCCAGCCCGCCGCCTCTATCTTGGATTGGCCGCGGCTACCCATGCTCATCACCACGCCTGCCCGCCCAGCCTGGGACCTCGCCATTGCCACAGCGCATCCCGCCGCTCTGCGCCTTACCGGCCAGAGGGCTCCATGCCCCACACACGTCAGAGCGCCTCCGAGCCAGCAAGCGAACCTATTTCAGGATTTTTTCACAGTTATGAAAATCTGACTAAACACCAGTATCATAGGACTTCCATTATGGAAAAATGTTATTTGTGCCACACACTGTACTCATTATGGAGATAGCAAGAATGAATGGATAATCTTCATTGTAGGATGTGAAGCTAATGGCAAAGTTATGCATAGGGAGACAGAATTCAAGAACAAATAATGGACTCAGCCTGGAGGAGAAAACTTGCTGGAGTGACAGAGGAATCAAATGAAAAAATGTGGATGAGATGTGGCATAGTGGGATGTTTGAGATGAACTCCAGGCAGTAGGGAACAACATCATGGCAAGACGTACAAGGAAAATATAGGTACAATGCCATTTCATTCTATATAAATCCAGATATGTAAATTTAAAATAACAAAGTTTAAGAGGTATTAATAAATTATTACTTTATGTACAAAATTTGAAAAGTAAAATATTTCCTAAATGTAAAAGATTATTAACTTTAACCTGTTGAGTTAACAGTTTCTACGATTTCATGTGACCACTTTAGCTACTTCAGACAAATTTCTCCCTTCCTTTGTCAAAATTTACCTTCAAACTTCTGTGAATGCATTTGGTGACTTCCATTCTATAATTTTAGTGTGCATAATTGTCTTACTCCATTTTCTGTTGCTATTACTGAATACCATAGAAAATGTAATTTATAAAGAATAAAGTTTTTTTTTCAGCTCATGTTTCTGGGAATCCAAGGATGAAGTGCTGCAAGTGAAAAAGTTCTACTTTTTTTGGAGCCTGTTTGTAGATTCTCAAAGTGGTGTAGGGCATCACAGGGTGAGGCAGAATGTACCGGTTAAAGTTTCTCTGCCTCTTTTTTGTTAAAAGCAGAGTCCCATTTGTTAAGTTCTACTCCTATTACCTCATTTAACCTTAATTACCTCCCAAATCCCATACCAGGATTAAATTTCTAGCCTTTTAATAACTCACAATGGGGATTAAATTTCAATATGAATTTTAATAGGGCATATGAACCATAACCACAACTCTACAAATCATTTCCCTGTATACTATAAAAACATAACTTAAATCCACATTAAATATTGCTACTGGGACTCAGGCTAATGCCCAGGGTAATGTTTCCAAATCTGAAACTTTGAAACAGGATATGAATGCAATAAAATAACAAGAAGAAGTTCACCAATCCACTATCACATGTTCTGTAGATTTAAGAAAATGTCTGGTATGATCTAATAACAAAGCTTCTGGGCAGAGGCATGTAGAGTGAAATGTGTTCCTCCAAGGGGAATCCACTGTTCCAGAATGCCATGACATCTATACAGTTTAGATTTATTCACATGGAAGAAATTTTATTAAATAATGAACCTTTTGAATGATGTAGGCCTTTGGAGCACTTGTGTAAGAGGCAACTCCCTGATGTTGATGAGAAGTTCATAATTGTAAGCTGCAGATAATTGGCTGGAGAAGAAAGAGAAAATCATGGGATCTTAGAAGTCACATGAAGCCTATGGAATTCAGCCTTTGAGTAAGGGAAGGATGATAGTAATTTTTAAAATAAGCATGGCATGTCCAGATTTCTGTTTCAGAGAGAATATTATGACAACAGTGTAGGGGAGGAAAGACTTCAGGATTTATGTCCTGTTAGGGTTCTGATTTGTGTTTAGGTCAGGAGATGGGACCTGTTAGCAGTGTCAGTTTGGTGGAAGAGAAAACAATTTCAAAAATATAAAACCAGTCATTCAACAAATAGTTTGTGGACATTTACTAGGAGCCAACAACGATCCTGTGCCTTAAGAGGTAAAATCCAAAGCACTTGGGGTTTGACTAGATATATTTGTTGAACAGTTAATAGCAATCTTCTCTGGGGAGAGAAGAAAGGGGAAAGCTCTTTTTGCCTCTGCAGTTTTGCAAAGCCAATTCAAGAAGATAGATTTTTAATTTGGTCACAAATGAAGAGTCAATTTTGAGAGGCAGACATAGAAGAAAAAGGATGAAACTGGCCCAGCAAACAAAATTATCCAAGGCCTGGGTGCTCCAGGTCAGAGCCTGTGATGCCAGATTATCTAATTCAGCACTGGTGTCCCCTGGTGATAATGGAAGATTCAGTTCATGTCAAGGAATATACTGGGAAAACCTTTGAAGGACAAGATAAATCTTTTGAGTTTTATCCTGAATGCAATGAATTGTCACTGGAACATTTCACAGGAAAATTTAAAAATGAGATGAAGAATATGTACTATGGGGGAATCTAGTCTAGGTATATAGTTGGGTGCTTCATTTAAATATACATTTCATCCTGTATCAGTTATCCATTGATGCCTCTCCATATTTAAGCTATGTCTGGTAGACTGCATCAATATTTTTATGATTTATACAGGGTATTATTATCTGGAATAGTGATTTTACATAATTCTAAAATGCCTATTTTTCTCCTATGTTAAGGATTTTGAATGGATTTGTTAGTTCAAATGACAAGATAGTTTGATGGAATTATACTTTTACTTGTTCTGAATTATCACATTATATTATTTTGTCTCTCTTTGCAAAAGTGTATCCCACATCCAATGCTGGTTACATCCCAAATAAATCAATATTTCATTATTCTTCCTCTTTTAAAAAACATCAAGCAGGTTTTTAATCAAAAAAGAGACATTGTCAATATCAGATATTTCTTGAATTTTAATTTGCAATTTACATATTCCTATTTAAAGCTCATTCATTTCTATTCTAATATAACTAATGATTAAAAACATATGAGAATCAATTTTTAAGACTAATATTGAAAAAGCTTGTTTATTTCTATTAAATTTTTACCTAGTGCTGTTGGAGTGTTCTCCTGAATGTTGTGGTGGGTTCTTTATTTAAGCGATAGCATAAATTGTCTTTTACAGAACTACTGCCTCTAGGAAACCATCAAGGATTGATATTTTTCAATGTTTTTTCCCTTATTCAGTGTCACTTAAGAACCAGTCATTTTTTGTATATCTAAGTTGCACCTATTATTTAGAAGCAAAAGCAGCAGTAACACTCATTCATCGAAGACTTTAAGACTAACCTTCCCTCTGCCACAGAACTGCAAATCCATATAGGACTCAATCACTAATGACTGCAAAGGAGATAAAAGTATGGTAATTTACTAGAATGGATGTTCTTTCTGGGTGAAAATATCCTGCCAATTATATTGAGTCCATTATAAAATGCAAGGAGAAAAATTCTGCACACATCTCAGTGTCTTCACAAAGTTCAAGGCCAAACCAAGCCCAAAGGTTAGAATAGGTTTTATAAGAAAAGTGCAAGAAGAGAAGTACTTTGCTTACCAGGAGACAAACATTTGTACCCTGAATGGACACAAAGAGCTCAAAGTGTAAAAAGATGGTCACTTCTTTGCATTCTCCCCAGGGCTGAATATTCACTGTTCCTAAAGATGGTAGCAAAACAGCTACTTTATTAAGTAGGGCAGATTCCTTTGTTGTCCAAAGAAAGAGAAATTCAGAAAATCTAAGTATGCAGGAAGACATGGGGGAGGGCAGGCTGCCAGCACACTCCTGCCCTCTACTCACCTCTGAGTGCCTCAGACATGTGAACAGGACTCAAATGGCTTATTTTATCAAACTTCTTCTTTGTGGTGTTTGGCTCATTTTTTAGATTTGTCAGAGGAGCATTTTCTTCAGCCAAGTGTTCCCAGGTCAATAACAACAAAGTCTTACTGATCATTCTATTTTCTATACATTTTGATGGAAATTTTCCCTCTGCAAGTGTTTCCTTTGGTATTACTTGCATGAAATATCAATCTTCCTGTGATCTATTTATACAGAGTATTTGTATTTTTTCCATTTGTATTTATTTTCAGAAGGTGTCAATCCTTTTGTGATACACATAGAACAAGCAATGTTTGATAAGTGGTGGAAAAGAAAATTCAAGGGGATAGGGTTATAAATGGATGCATATTATTGCTCTTGGGAGCCACAGCATTCACAGAAAAAAAATAAAAGTTCCTATATGACAATCAGGCCCTTGAATGTATACCCATAGGAATTGGAACCATAGTTGTTTCATCTGGTGGCCTTTGTGACATTTTCAGAGAGAGAAAATGCCCTTCCTTAAAATAACACACAAAAAAGTGCCATCCTTTGGGAGAAGTATTTAGTTTAAGACCATGACATGATGATCCTCCCTAGAAAGAATTAACCTGGAAACAAAGTGTGAGCTTCAGTGTCCTAGTACCATGGGGATGGTGATTAGTGGATTGTCTACACTAGACCACCACTGAAAATTGGGGACCAGTAATCCATAAAGAGGAGACACAAAGGAGCAACAATGAAAGGGATTGAGTGTGCATGGCAGAGCTCTCTCACTTCATGAGCCTACACTCTTTGAAAAAAAAGGACCTGAAGACCTGACAAAAAGGAGAGACCAGAAAACCGATGAAAACCAACAAAGAAGAGCTTCCAATTAAGCTGGTAATTCAGAATGCAGCAGTTCTCAAAACAAGTTAAGGGTTATCTGTCAGTTTTTCCTGAAATATAACCCAGCCAGATACTGAGTTGGGAAATGGCAGCTGTTTAGATGGGCAACTGCAGGGAGTCCCCAAGTGGTATTACCTGCTGGGGAAGTGTGAGATAGCATGAGAATCTGAATAGGTTCTTGAACTTCCCTTGCTAAAATTTTGACTAACAGAGTGATGATATCATATTTGCAAGTTAGCAAGACCTTCCCAGCTTGAGAATAAAATAACATAAAAAGGGGCCAAAGAAAGACTGGTTAGAAAATACCATTGGCTCCTTCATTCATTCAACACATATTTCCTGAATTTCAAATCTGTTCCAGGTCACAGGCAGGATGCTGGAGATAAAGAAGATACAAAAACAGTCAATAATTCAATGGGAGAGTGGGATTTAAACACAGAGATGCTAAAGTGTGTGTGTGTGTGTGTGTGTGTGTGTGTGTGTGTGTGTGTGTGTGTGTGATTTTAATGAGTGACCAGGGCCAGGCTTCCTTAGGAAATGGCACCTATTCTGAGACCAAAAGGATGGGGGAGGACATACCTGGCTGTTTTGCAAAGAAAGACTGGGAGCAGGAAAATCTGTCCAGAAGCTGGTTCCCTGGCAAGGTTGTGGCATTCGGAATGTGGGAAGACAGCTAATGAAAGATGGCTTTTTGGAGAGGAGGTTGGCAGAGCTCCTACAATCTGTTGAGAAGCAATTCAGGGGAGGTAGTGTGGATTTGAGAGAGATTTAGAGAGGAAAATCCACAGGACTTGCTGATGAGTGGTACAGACAAGGGCTGGTGGGCCCAGGGTGCTTTCTGGTTCTCTGGATCAGTTGCATGGGTAGATAGTGGCAAGAGGGGCCAGGAGTGTAAGGAGGAGATATGTCTGAGAGGCCTGTTGGCATATCCGGAGATTTCTCTCATTAGCATGCAGGTGAATATTGGGCTGGCAATTGTAGACTAGGAACCAAGTACAAGGGCGGATCCAGAATGTAAGATTGGGCAAAACCATGGCTGGGTCAGGTGCCAGAAATGTGAATTGATCCTGTGGTGCTAAGTAACATCCTTTCATCAAGCACGAGGGCAAGAGACAGAAAAGAATGTTGATGAATTGATGAACAGGGTCACTGTATCCCTGAGCTACATCCCCAACCTTTTTACTTCTTATTTGAGTCAAGGTCTCGCAAGTTGCCCAGGCTGCCCTTGCTTGAGCTCTCATGCCTCACCCTTCTGAATGGTTGGGATTACAGGTGTGTGCCACTGTGCCCACTGATAACCATATCCTGTTGCCCTTTTAACTCCCCAAATAACTCAAGTTTTGTGGGCAATCTTGATTTAATGAAACTTAATTTTTTTTAGTTGTAGATGGACACAATATATTTACTTATTTATGTGGTGCTGAGGAGCAAACCCAGTGCCTCATACATGATAGGCAAGTGCTCTACCACTGAGATACAGCCCCAGCTTGATTTAATGAAATTTTTATTCTTTTCATGGAAATCTTATTCACTAATTAGCAGCAGTTCTCTCTGGAGAATAAGATTAGGCAGAGGTGATTGAGAAATTTTTCTTATAAAATTATTGTTTAAAACTTAGGTTTTGCAGCAAATATTGCTTATATAAATAACAGATAAATGGGGGTCTTGAAATGCTTAATTATAATAAAATTGGGTTTTCTTCCTAGGTTAAATACACTTGAGATGTACAGTGTCTAGATGGTTCACTTTAGGTGTCAACTTGACTGCACTAACAGATTTGGCATACCTAGAGAGCTGGGTGAGTCTGAGTATGTTCCCCCCCCCCACATTTGAATCAGTGGACTGAGAAAGAAAGATCTGCCCTCTCCTGATGTTGTCTGGGCATACCAGTCATCAGGGACTGGATAGAACAAAAAAGCAGAGAAAGGTCAAATTCTCTTTCAGTGCTGGAGCCTTCTTTTTCTAGTGCCTTGAACATCATAACTCCAGCTTCTCCATGTTCTGGACACTGAAGCATGCACAGTCACCCTCTCAGACTCCTAGGCATTTGACTTTGGAGTAAGAATTAAACCATTTGGCCAAGTACAGTGGTACACGCCTGTAATTCTAGCAGCTCAGGAGCCTTAGGCAGGAGATTTCTGAGTTCAAAGCCAGACTCAGCCAAAAGCTAGGCACTAAGCAACTCAGTGAGACCTGTAAATAAAATACAAACTAGGACTGGGGATGTGGCTCTGTGGTCAAGTGCCCCTGAATTCAATCCTCAGTACCCCCCCACACCAAAAAAAAATAGAATTACACCATTGGTTTCTCTGGTTCTGAGACTTCTGGATTTGGACTGAGCTACAACCAGGTTTCTTGCTTATCATTGACATACTATGAATTTCTCAGATTCCATAATCACAGGAGTTAATTTCTCTAAGAAATCTTCTCTCATATGTTTATATTGTATCTATATCTACATATTCAGGAAGGTTCTGTGTTAGCAGATTAGACTAAAAATATTTTTAAAGCTGTATCTTTACTGAAAACATGCAGATACTTTTCTTATCATTATTTCCTAAATTGTAAAGCAAGACAATGATTTACATTGTATTAGGAGTTATAAATAATCTAGAGATGATTTAAAGCATACAGAATGTTCATAAGTTAAATGCAAATACTATGCCACTTTATATATGGGCTTGAGCATGCATAGATTTTGGTACCCAGGAAAGGTCCTGGAACCAATCCCCATGGATACCAAGGGGTGACTGTATATCCTATTGGATCTGTCTCTCTTAAGAACCCAGACTAATACAGTTTTATGACTTTTTATATACAAATTCTTAAAGAAAAAAAAGTAACTCCCCCCACCCCCTGTTTAATTCCTGACTTGACTGCCATAAATGAGTTCTGGTGAGTTGGAGGTGATTGGGGAAGAAAGGACCCAGGACACTCAAACATTGAACTACAGCAATCCTGTCTTGCTGGGCACCATCCATCAATTCCAAAAGCAGATTGACACATTCTCAACATGTAGCACATTTTCTCTGAAGCCACAGATTGTAGAATTCCTGGAGTGAGGAATGAGTGGAGAGAGAGGTGTGAACAGGAGATTCTGTGAATGGACAATCTCTGTGACTCAGGAAACTCACCAGACTCATTTCTCCAGATGGTTTCCATCTTCTTCCTAGGGTCAGGGATTGTTCTGATGATCTCATTCATTCTATGAACTTATGGGGAATATTCAAAGATTGTGGCTGATTACATAATTCCTTTTGTTATGGCTTAAACTCAGTAACATTCTTAGGGAAAGACAAAATGTGCTAATGAGTTTTTTTTAAAAAACAAGAAAAAAAGAGGCCTTTGCAGGAAGGAAGTCAGAGCTGGTTTTGCCATGGAATAAAAGAGTGAGGAGCAGCAGGTGGTGATCAGCCTGGCCTTCAAGGAGTCCAGGGCTTTCAGATGTGGCTCTCCATCTTGCTCAATAGCACGTTTTATTCTTAAACAAAGAAAAATGAAAGAAACATCTTTCAAAGCAGATCAATGTAAGAAAAATGTATTAATTCCAATGAAAGTTGACTTTTCTCTTTGGGACATCTGCTGTATGGCAGGCTGCTACTGGACAGGTGGGCTGTATTTGGAGGAACAATGAGCGAATCACCTGAAGCCAAAGCAAAGTCAGGTGATTGGTTAACTGGTTCTTTGTGTGTGGTTTCTTCAGCCATTGATTTGTCCTGCCTCCGATGTAAACCCCTACTGTCTGTTTCCTACAGCTCTGGAAACAAAGGGATAAAAATAAATAAATAAATAAAAACATCCTTCCCGTCATCTACAAGAGAGGTAATTCACTCAAAATGACTTTTTTTTTAGACATTTCTAAAACTCCTTAAAATGAAGTACGCTGCTTAGGAAATGAAGAATATAAATTTAAAAGACTAGAAAAGCCGTAAACCTGGAGGACACTCTTTAAGAGTGCATGCAGGAATCAAAGTCTCACTCCTGAAAGATGGGTGGATTGTGTTAAAGACGGCCAGCCACTTGGGTAAAGTACTCTTTTTCACAACTTTTGTATTAGTACCACCTTGCAAAATTCTGGATTCACAAAAGCTTTCTTGGCATTAAGCTGGTTTCGGAAGTTGGAGGTGTGGGTCTTATGACGATGACTGAAGTCTTAGCACTCGGGGGAAGTTCATTTTCATCCAGTGGATGTCCCCTGTCTGCCAGGGAAGCTGTCAAATGCTGAAGTTTCAGTTTTCTTCCATGAAAAGACTCATGAGGCCACATTAATTTTCCAAATGATCATCACTTGAACTCTCATCCTGCTCAGTTGCAGGAAAACCAGTTCAATTCTCCAAGGATATTGGGAAAGCTTCAGGGAGTTCTCGGATGTCCCCATCTCCTTTGGTTGCCAGGCCAGCTGCCACCACTCTCAGGACCATCACTCAATCTGCTTTATTCGTGGTCTGCATGGCTGTTCTGCAAGTTGCTCCTACAGCCCTATAGAGCTTCCTTCTCGTGGCTGCTGCCCTCCAGCTCCCTGAACTCCCTTAGGCTGAGCACCAGCCTCCAACCCTCCAGCACATGTCACCCAAAGTCCCTCTCCTGTAGCTCCTTTCTGTTCTCCATCTGGGATTCATAACACTGATAGCCACTGTGGACAAGGACAAGTCTTGGTTTTGACAAAAGATGATGTGGTTTCCCTTGCAGATACCTGGCCTACCTACCATTGCTATAACCCTTGACCAAATGCTGGCCCTGCCTGGACACTTGGCCTTTGTTTCTCCTGGCAAGAAACCCTCCGTTGCTTTTTCTGCTGCAATACCATAGCCACCCCCACTGACTGGGCAGAGCTGCCTCTGTCCAGGGCAGGATGCCCTGGCTTTTTCTTCCTTCCACCAGAGGAAGTTGCAAAAGGGGTTGCCTTCCAGCACTGAGTGTCTGCCCACTTGATTTCCCAGGTGGAGTGAGCAGTTTCACCCCTCTTCTTCAGAGGCTTTTGCTCCATGTCTTTAGAGAATTCATGGAAATGCCAGGACAGAGCTCAACAGCACTTCAGGCTGTTCCCATGTTGTATATTTCATGAGCCAAGTCACCAAATGCTGCCTCTTTTGCAGCATATTGTAGTGTATGGTTTCTGGCAAAAATCTCACCAGAATCCTGTATCATCTCCAAATAGTCTCATGAATCACCTTGTGGCTTTATTCCACAAAATAGCACAGGCTAATTGCTGCCTGCCTTCTGAAACTGCAGGGTACAGTATCTGGGTACTTAGCTTACATTTATTGGTCCCAGAATGATTAATTCATGCACCTATTCCTCCACTGAAGAAACACTCATTTTAAATCTACCAGGACTAGTGGTAAGGAAGTGGTAAGGAAGGTACAAATGAACTGGAGATGTGGGTTAGATCTCCAGTAGCTTCCAATCCAGAGGGCCTAGTTCACATGTGAAACTATCTCTGCCTCTGTATTCACCTGAGTGACCTTAGGCAAATGTTTTAGATCCTTTGGGCCTTAGTTCCCTCATGAGAAAATGGAGAAAGAAACCAACTTCCAGGTATGTTTCTTTGTACTGATGGACAAGGCTGATTCTGTCAACACCAGAGAGCAGATCTGGGCCCAGCAGTGCAAAATCTAATACGATATTATTAATGCAATGGCACAAAAACCATACTAGGTTGCATAATATTGTCTCAAGATGGACTGACCCCCATAGCACTCCTACCAGCATGGTGCCTCCTCCAGAATGAGCTCTCCATTCCTGCAGGCCTTGGAGCACAGACCAGAGGGTGCTTGCTGGAGAACTTGCAGTAAGATTACAAAATTCACTCCCCCAGGGCTTTGTGAAACATGGAAGAAGATAAATTAACAGTGCAGGATGGTCTTAGTCTTTGGGTGGAGCTCTTTTTATTTAACAGATATGGGACATCTACTAGATGCAGGACCCTGCATGAACAGCAAGGAAAACAGATTTCCTGTCCTCATGGATGAAAATATCATGTGAGGAGATAGTTACACACAGGGTGAGAGAGAGAGAGAGAGAGAATCAAAGGGAGGTGAGCTACCACGTCCAGTGTACCCCAGGGGTGCATGTGATGTGCTCTTCCATGTTGTTCTAGGGTCAAGGTTTGTAAGAGAAAACAGAGTCGTACTGGGCCTTGGGGCAGGAGGAACATTGTAAGTGATAAAATGAGGGGGTTAGACAAGAAATGTCACCCCACTGTTTTCTCAAACTTGGGATACAGGGCCTTGTAAGAATATTTTGACCTTTCAGTATTGACCTAAACAATTTTTTTACAAAACTATTTAAATACAAATATAAAACTAAATATACATTTCTAAGAAGGATGTTATAAGCATATTTGTAAATTACATACAAACTAAACCATGAAACCAATAACATTCACTTTTAATTTAATTTGATGAGTGTTTTTTTTCCCTGAACCTAAATTGCCTACAATGGACTTAGAAATGGGCTTATGGTTTCCTCTTGTCAGACTGTTATACAACTTTCCTGAGGATGGCCTGTCACCTGAGTAAGTGTCACAGTGAAATACCCACTACATGTGGGTAAAATTGTAGATGTTAAAGCCTGAGGTGGCCACATGGGCTTACATGGCCCTGTGTGTTACTCTGCTTCTCTGTCTCCTGCTCTCCTGATCTGTAAAATAAGGATAAAATGCTAGCACTTGCCTTTGAGGGTTGGAGTAAGAATTAGAGGATGTGACACATTTATAGAAATTAGTGAGGTGTTTTAGAAGGATGCCCTGCACATAGCATGATGTAGCATAAGTGTCCTTCCAGTGTTAGTTATGAGTTTAAATGTTCCTTTCTAATTATGACTTTATTTGAAATCTGTGATGAATTATTTTGATGAATCAGTTAATGCAAAAGTGGTTCCCAAATCTAATGGCAAAGCATAAAAATAGCATCTAATGAAAAATGTCATCATTGAATCTTTTCTGCTGTGCTCACTGCCAATGAACTGCTGCAGGTGTGGACCTGAGCTGCTCACCTTGCAGCCTGAGCCAGGGGCTCTCTCCTGCTGTGCAGGTGTTGAGTAGGCTTGCTCATGCTCCACAGTACTGAGTGATGACTCAGTTCTCCCACCTCATCTCTCTGCTTGGAGGACTATGACATCTCTGTGAGATCTTCTGCAAAGGAATTTGGACGACACCTCTCACAAACACAAAAACAAGGGAGGAGCAAGTGCCTTAATCTGTTGGGGGCTATTATAGCCAAATCAATGGACCCTGTGACTTAGTGGCAACAGAAATGTGTTTCCCATAGTTCTGGGGGGCTGGGAGCCTATAAGATCAAGCTGCTAGCATCTGGTGAATTTAGCATCAGGTAAAGGCTCTCTTCCTGGTCCACACATGGGGCCTCTCCCTGTGTCCTTACATGATGGAGGATGCAAACTGTCTCTCTGGGTCTCCAAGAAAAAAGCATGTTATGGTTTGGACCTGAAGTGTTACCCCAAATCTCCTATTACTGCAGAAATATTCAGTGGTAAATTGTCCAGATTATGAAAACTGTATCTTAATCAGTCCATTCTACTTTGAGTGGACTGACTTGGTGGTAACTGTAGGCAGGTAGGGCGTGACAGGAGGAGGAGGGTCACTGGGGAATGTTCAGGAAGGGCACATCTTCCCCTCTATCTTTTGCTTTGCTTCCTGTCTCTGCCA
The DNA here is from genome assembly GCF_052094955.1 of Ictidomys tridecemlineatus. Taxonomy (NCBI): domain Eukaryota; kingdom Metazoa; phylum Chordata; class Mammalia; order Rodentia; family Sciuridae; genus Ictidomys; species Ictidomys tridecemlineatus. The sequence continues at coordinate 1,012,116 of NW_027526152.1, forward strand.
TGAGCTGAGCAGCTCTCCTCTGGGACATTCTCCTGTTATGTTCTGCCTCACTTTGGGCCCAGAGCTATGGAGTCAACCATCTATGGACTGAGACCTCTGAAACCATGAACCCAAATAAACTGTCACTCTAAGTATTTTTTTGGTGGGGTGGTTTGAACTCAGGGGCACATGACCACTGAGCCACATCCCCAGCCTTATTATATATTTTATTAAGAGACAGAGTCTTACTGAGCTTCTTAGTGCTTTGCTTTTGCTGAGGCTGGCTTTGAATTCACAATCCTCCTGCCTCAGCATCCCGAGCTGCTGGGATTAAAGGAAAGCACCACTGCACCCGGCCTTTAAGTTGTTTTGCTGTTTTTTTTTGTCATAGCAATCCAAAACCTAAGTAAAATAAGACCCTAATTCTGTCCTGAGAATTTTTCCCTCATGACCTAAGCATCTCTGGAAGGCCCTACCTCCTAATACCACCACCTTGGTGTTAGGATCTCAGCATATGAGTTTTGGGGGAACATAAACTTCTATAGCACATGGCCTAAGAAATCATGGTCCTACATGATTGCCATGATCCAGATGATGACAATATTACATTAAGGAAAATATGAACAGAATTCTTGTTAATCCTGGGAGCTGTTGAAATATATTATTTCAGAAATTTGGAAAGGTCATTGTTTTAGATAACTCCTTAAGGCCTTTAAAATATTACCTAGGAACCATTCAACATTCCAGGCATCATGACAAGCCCTTTGTAAATGACATCTTGATTAATCCTTAGAACCTTCCTATGGTGGGAACATGTTTATGATAAGAAGTCAGAAGTTTAGGGATTGACTTGCTGAGCGTTTTTGAAGCAAATGAAAAAAGTATGAAGAAGTAAATGAAATGAAGCAGATTCTCTGAGCTATTGGCCTGCAAGACCCTGCTCCCACCCATTATTCTCCTGTTTCCTTGGGAAGGACTAGAGAGAAAATCACACTCAGTGGAACCTGAAAGGTCCTGGTCTCAGACATTGCAGCAAACCGGTTGCAGCCTGCCATATTCCACATTTACCTAAATAGGTAAGTTATGGAGTGATTGCATAGCGTGGGCAGATAAAAGCCACATTCTCAAATCTGAGCTAAGACAAACTGGGGGTGAGGAGAGGCTGTTGTCTTAATGCAGTTATGAGCACCTCTTCTATCATTCCAGGTTTGAAGAGCCTCACAATTAGAAATACGCACAGAGAAATGATACCCAGCTCCAGTTACATGAGGCTTGGGCCTTATTATCATTTCTTAGAATACTTGAAACAATCCAATGAGGATTTTTAGTGAATATTGACTGGGAATGTCTAGAAAAATGGACACTGCCATAATAACTACTGTTAATAAATGCTGTGCTGAATCAGTTGTAAATCTATGAAAGGCAAGTTTAAAAAAGTTAAAAGTCATTTTCAACAATATTTTTTTCTGTTATGGAAAAGAAAGTCATTGTTCTGAATGTTCTATAGACTGACTCTGACCCTGATATTATAACTGAAATATTGGATTTCTTTACTCCTTTGCCTAAAACTGTTCTAACCAACAATCTTAGTTGACTTCTACTGTCCACCTTGTAGCAATAGCCTATGAACATTGAGAAAGAAGTACAAGAATTGTTATGGTGGTCTTTTAAGATTCTGATGCTGAGAAATTCCTTTTGCTTTGTCCTTCTCTCCCCCAGATCTCTCTTTTGGTTTTGCTTTCTTGTTAAGAAGAATATCTTGTCACTGTAATGTTCTGACTGGCTGAAAAGGAACCACCAGGCATGTAGAAATTGCCATAGTTTAGACAAGAGATTGGCAATTTTCCCCAATCTGCTATCTTTCATTTGGGTAATAACAAGAGGAAAGACTGAGGGAGATGATTTTATTTTACTTGAAAGAAAAGTTTGAATGTAGGAAAAAAAAACCCCAAACAGTTCCCACAGATAAAACACTCATGGTGAAATATGTCTCCTGTCCCCAAAAGAATAATTTTATCTGCTGCAAGAGAAATGTGTAGGACTATGATGCTGTAACTGTGGGGACTGTAAAACTATGCTGTGTTAGGATTTTATTTCTAAAGATCTAAAGAAAATCCTAAGATGGAAAAAATTAAGAAAGTAATCAAAAAAGACCCTGTACCTCCATCTGAAAACTGTTGCCTTCCTTGGGGAATTCTGTCATATCTTCTTGATAAATCCTAGACTCTTCCTTCAAATCAGGAAGGATGAGGCTCTCCTTTTTCTTTCCTGATTTCAGTTAACCCTGTAACCTACAGAGAAGGGCACATGTGAGAAAACTGCCCAATCCCACCCACATTGAACACAGAAGAATGTCATCATTACAACATCAGAGATAAAACAGTGGTATTTTAAAAAATAATGTTCAAATGTGAGGCTGCAAGAATGGAAGCGTGGTTTAAAATGAGAAAATATAATAGAGTATACTCTTTTAAAAGATTGAAAGAGGAAAAGTAATTTAATTGTCTTTATATATTAAAATATGAGAATATGTAACATATATACCAGGCCAATCATTCATTTTTAAATTTTTATTTGTTTTAATTAGTTATGCATGACAGTAGAATGCATTTATAATTTCTTACTTTTCTGAGTGTACATGTTGCAGAATCATATTGGTCATGTAGTCACATATATACATACAGTAATGATGTCTGTTTCATTGTATTCTCCTTCTTATCCCCATATTCCCCTATCTTACCCTCCATTCACTTCCCTCTACTTAATCTAAGGTAATGCTATTGTTCTCTAGTGCCTCCCACCTTATTGTGAATTTATTTCCACATATTAGAGAAAATATTTGGCATTTTTGAGGGGATTGGCTTATTTTGCTTAGCATGATATTCTCCAACTTCACCCTTTTACTAGTAAATACCATAATTTCATTTTTATTTAAAGCTGAGTAATATTTCATTGAATATATAAACAACATTTTCCTTATCCATTCATCTATTGAAGGATACCTAGTTTGGTTCCATAGTTTAGCTATTGTGAGTTGAACTGCTATAAACATTGATGTGGCTGCACTAATGTAATATGCTGATTTTAAGTCCTTTGGGTATAAATAAAGGAAAGAAAACTTCATACCAGTATCATGATAAACATAGATGCAATAATTCTTCATAAAATTCAGGCAAATCACATACAAAAACATTTAAAAGATAGTGCACCACGATCAAGTGGGATTCATCCCAGGGATGCAAGGTTTGTTCAACATACAGAAATCAATAAATGTAATTCATCATATAAAGAGATTTAAAAACAAGAATCATATGATAATCTCAATAGATGCAGAAAAAGCATTTGACACAATACAGCACACCTTTATGTTCAAAACACTAGAAAAACTAGGGATAGTAGGAACATATCTCAATATTGGAAAAGCTATATATGCTCAAACCAAGGCCAGCATCATTCTAAATGGAAAAAAAAATTGAAAGCATTTTTGCTAAAGACTGGAACAAGACAAGGATGTCCTCTTTTACCACTTCTATTCAACATCATCCTTGAAACTCTAGGAATTGGACAAAAAAAAAAAGAAATTAAACACATACAAATAGGTAAAGATGAATTCAAATTAATACTATTTGCTAATGACATGATTCTATATCATCACAGCTTTCTGACAGCTGAGAAAGGTCTCCTTCATACTGCTAAATTAGATCCTGTATTAAATGCACAATCTTGACTTGAGACAGTTTCATTACGCTACCCAAAACGCCAGCAGTAAGCTTATAATTAAGCAGTAATATTAAGAGACAGTGAGCTTGGGCATGTATTCCAATAATGTGCAATGATTTGAAAAGAGCCAAATGTTGAGTGACAGGATTTTCCATTTATTAGTGTTTGGAGTGATAGTTCATCCTCGCAAGCTCCTACAGGTGCATTTCTATTCTCCATAACTTTTTCTAGCATCACCAGAATTCAGCCCAAAATAAATATTGGGTTTGTTCAGCTAATTTGTTTTTCAATGTTAGGAATTTTTTAAAGTACCTCTGAAAAATAATAGCCCTGAGAACATTAAAGCTTGCTATTATTGAGCTAGGAAGTCCAGGGAGTAGAGATTAGACCACAGTCAGACACAATTCAACAAGCACTTCTTAAAGAGTTATCCTAGCACTTCTTAGAGAGTTATCCTGAGCTCACACTTCACCTTCTGGCAAACTCCTATTCATCCTCCAAAGAAGTTCAGGGTTCTTTTCCAGGAAGCCCTCCCTTCAGCTCAGAGTGGAATGGGCATGGGCTTGCCTCTGGTGCCAGCCCAAAGCACCCTGAGCACATCTGGATCACTGCATTTACCCCATTTTGTTGTCACATTTTTAAGATTTAGTGTTACTCATTTTACCCGAGGTACCAAGCATTCAGCTTAGAACATGGTGGGTGCTCTTGGAGATGCTGCCACAGTGCAGTGTGTGAATGGTCTTCATGAATTTTAATGTAACTAGAAGAGAAAACAAGCTGGGGTAAATAATGGGAGAAACGCCAGCCACAGAGGAAAGGAGGGGCAGGGAACAGGGGGCCAGGGTGTGAAGAGCTGCTGGGTATCTACAGGGCAGAGGGGATACAAGGAGAGTAGGCAGGGCAGCACAACAGAGAGCAGGGGGCTTTGCCAAAAAGAACAGTGCAAGGCCCAGAGAGCAAGGTTTTCTTATTTCTAAACTAGGCCCACCTTCCAACTTGGCAGGATTGGGCGGTCCCTAGTTTGAAGCCTCTGAGGAGTTTCAGTACCCAGTCCTGGTTTCCAAGTACAACCTTTTTCCCTCTTACCTGCTGACAACAAAGGAACTGATAACTCATAACCCTGTAAGCCAGAGAGAAGGCCTTCTTCTTTGGAATTAAGAAAAAGAGTAAGGACTTCTAGAAAAATAGTTTAGCAAAGATAAACTAAAGCAGCAAACTTACCATCCAGCTTTAAAAGTCTGGAGAAGTAGGCAGAACACGTGGAATTGTGGTTTACAGAAGTTGAACAGGTAGCCCTGGACTGAGAAGGGAAACAAGGAGAGCCCTCCGGTTGCACCTGCTCACTGCAGGGAGCAGATTCCAGACCCCAGAATAGGGAGAGGGAACCCAAGCAGAGTCTGATGGTCTCACAGAAATGAACAAGGAGAAACTCAAGTGTGTGGAGCCCAAGGCAGCTAGGATGTTGGTATCACCCTCTCAGGATCAAAGGAGCTGCACAGAAAGACAGCCCCAGAAATCTGCAAGGAGACAGCTCCAGAAATCTGCAGGAGGGTCACCTCCAGTCTCAGGAACTCTGATATGCCTGTATTACTAGACACTATCGGCCACTTCCCAACGCTGAAGAAGAGCCACTCAGGCGAAAAAGGGACCATCCCCACAGGTGACACAGGACAAAGCAGAATGTGTGTTCCCAGAAACCAGAGAGAAAAGACTCCATGAACAAGGGGTAGGTGTTGGGAAGAATCTTCAAACGTATATCCCATTAGTAGTGAAACCAAATTAGCACTAGACCAATGGACGCTCTGATCCTGACTTAACAGAGCCTAAAAGCAAGTCTCAGAAGGAGTCAACTGATTACAAGTAACTTAACAGCATTCCATAATAAAATCCAATGCTATTTAAAGGAATATAATCAAATCAATTCCAGCAACCAGCAACATAAAATTCACAATGTCAAGCATCCAATAAATAATTATAAGGCAAGAAAGAAAGCAGAAAAATAATGCCCCAGAAGATTAAAAATACCAATCAATATAAGTAGAATCAGAAGTGAGAGATAATGAAACTAGTAAAAAATGGAGTGAAAGCAGCTATTATAAATATGTTCCATACGTAAAGGAAGGTGTGACCTCGGTGCACGTGCAATGATTTAAAAAGAGCCAAATGTTGAGTGACAGGATCTTCCATTTATTAGTGTTTGGAGTGATAGTTCATCCTCGCAAGCTCCTACAGGTGCATTTCTATTCTCCATAACTTTTTCTAGCATCACCAGAATTCAGCCCAAAATAAATATTGGGTTTGTTCAGCTAATTTGTTTTTCAATGTTAGGAATTTTTTAAAGTACCTCTGAAAAATAATTGTCCTGAGAACATTAAAGCTTGTTATTATTGTATGTTTTTACAAATACAATACATAATACAAATTATAATATCTGAAACTAAATGTACATTTAGTGGAATTCAGGGTCCAGAGAATGCAGATATGAGCACAGAACAAGAGAAACATCTCAAAGTCAGTGGCTGAAACTGGGTAGCTGGAAACAACAAACATCTCAAGTTCTAGAGGTTGAAAGTCTAAGATTACAGTATTAGGAGAGTCTGCTTCTTGGTGAGGAACCTCAACATGAGAATTTGGAAGGGGAAAACAATATTTGATTAATTGCAAAAAGGAATTTCTTCAACTTTATAAAAGACAACTGTGAAACACTTATAAACAGCATCAGAATGTAATGTTGAAAGACTAAATATTTATTCTTAGTAACAGGAAAAAGAAAGGAATTCTCTCACTATTCCTAACCAAGGTCACACTAAAGGTTCTTTTCATCTTGATATAACCAAAAAGAAAGAAAAAAAGAAAGAAATGTGCGTGGGTTTTAAAGGAAGAAGTAAAACAGTATTGACTCAGAACACGGTACGAATTCTAAGGAATCTCCAAATAATAGCTGATAGAACTAACATTTGAATTTAGAAACTAAATGGTTTCAGGAGTCAAGGTCATTATACAAAAAACCATTTATATTTAAGTGCATTAGTGCTGAATGATTGAAAATTTAAAATTTTAAAGTTAAAATAGCATTAAAAATATGAAAAATTGGTAATAAATTTAAGAAAATATGAGTAATATCTATACACTAAAATGTTGTGAGAAAAATTAAAGTGAGCATAAATAAATGAAGAATATACCATGCTCATGGATAGGAAGGCTAGCTATTTTAAGATGTCAATTATTTACATATTCACCTACACATTCAATGCATTCTAATCACATCTATAGCATGGATTTTAATTTAAAAAAGAACAAACTGATTCTAAAATACATCTAGAGACTGGGGATGTAGCTCAGTGGTAGAGTGTTTGCCTTACATAATTAGGCACTGAGTTCAAATGTCAATGTTGAAAAAGGAGCAACTAGAATTCTCATCAGTTTTAGTGAAACAGCAAGTAGCTGGCGAGGCTGCGGGAGGAGGTTGGCGGATGCAGAGCCGGGTGGCGGGTGCTGGAGGCTGTGGACCTGCAGGCGGCCGGGGTCCTGGCCCCCTAGGCCCAGCCCAGACCTGAACCTGCCTCTCCCCCCCCCCCAGGACGACACAGAACCATACTTCATTGGGATTTTTTGTTTGGAGGCTGGAATTAAGATCATGGCCCTGGGCTTTGCCTTCCACAAGGGCTCCTACCTGCGGAACGGCTGGAACGTGATGGACTTCGTGGTGGTGTTGACAGTGTAAGTGCGGGGCTCGCGCCCACGATCCAAGGAGGCTCGCTGGCTGCAGGCTCTGGCTGCGCTGGGGAGGCCGAGCCTCCGCGTCCTCCTACACGCACCTGCCTCCTTCCCCGCTCACCTCCTCCCCAGCCGTCCATCATCCTGGGCGTCTCTGTGACCATAGCTGGTCACCCGGGCCACTCCAACGTGCTCCCACATGCTCTTCCACCCTCACAACCCAGCGACCTGGGACATAATCCACCCAGAGGGCAGGGTGACATGGTGAACACGGAGCTGAGGCGTGACCCAGGGTCTGTGGCTCCACTCCGGCACCTGTGCCCGCTGGGTCTCTGCTTTCCTCGGAGTCTCACCTGGGTTTCGCGGTGGCTGACGTTGGGTTGCTGGGCGCGAGGTCCGTGACGGTTTCTGTGGCTATGGAGAAATCCTTTTCTCTACAGTATCCTGACCTGAAGGCAGAGACTGGAGCCAGGTTGTCTCTCAAAGTACAATACCATTCCTGGGTGTTTGCTTGTTGAGTTTTTCAAGGGTATGTGATAAGGGCCAGGATTTGTGACCCACTTAAACTTTAAATATCTAACCCAGAACTTGTTGCACTGAAGTCCAAAGGTGCAACCTCTCCAGAGAACTAGTTTAGATTGTGCCTGAAGCTGCTCCCTTTGCTGGCATGTTGGGTTAGTGAGCCTGAGAACCAGACCTACTGAGCCTGAAGGAAGGGACTTGGGTGAAACTGTTGGGCTTGGTAAGGCTTCCCCCCATACTCTTTCTCTGGGAAGGAAAATAATAGTGTCCATTTATTTACTTTCTCTTCTATTACCTGTTGACCCTCTCTTCTATGCCAGACAGTACTCTATGGCCAGGTGGTGACTAGGTGTCAGGTATGATTAACAGTGAAAAAAATTCAGCCTCTGATTCTGAGCTGAAAGCATTTTCAAGGCCATCTGTGTGTTAGGTGCCAGGCTGGAGCACCAATAACAGCTAAAAATAGCTGTCCCTGCCCTTAAGAAGTCAGGAGTCCAGTGAGGAAAATGAATATTAATCAAATAACTTCCTAAATAAAGATATTATCACTAATAATGGAGAGTTGTGTACAGAAAAGGTCAAAGTGCCCTGAAAGAGCAGAGAAATGAATGGGCCTGGATGTGGGGACAGAGAAGGATCATGCACATTGGATGGTTTGTTGTCTATTGAGCATAGAAATGACTGATGGCTGTAGGTAGGTGCCATATTTTTGAGTTTTCATGAGCAGCACTGGGACACCCATACCCTCACTCAATTGTCCTGAGGATGATCACAAGCAATAAAGTCACAGGGAGAGTTTGTGTCCAAAGAGTGGTTGGGGATTCCATCAGGTGATTGGCACATGGAGGCTCTGACCTTGACCTGTGGGTCTGCAATAGATGTGGTTAAATATCATTTTTCTTATAGTGCATTTATCTCAGTTGCCTCATTGAGTGAAGGTGTAAACAATGTCATGCTCACATGTTATTTTCTGCCTTTTACAGGTGCATGGTGGTCCTGCCACTGTACTCAGAAATCTTTATAGAGAAATGGTCCCAAGTCCCCTTCTTCAGTTTCATGCCTTCAGATACTCACAAGCAATGGCTTTGTTAGAAGAAGTCCTCAAAGAAGCACTCAGGACCTGCCAATATGGTACAATCTGGAGCAAATCCCAATAGCAGAGAGCTTCCACACCTTCATTTGAAAAATGTGACTATTTTATCTCTTTTATGCCCAGCATTTTCACAGGCACCCAATTAAAGGCAAGAAAAGCATCAGAAATGGCCCCATCCTAAAAAGTTCACGAGACCATTCAAAAGGAATTTTCACTCATTTATTCAACAAGTAATGAGAACCTACAATGTACCAGACATAGAAGCAGGATTTGGAGGCCATGCTCATAGTTGCAGCTAAGAACAACCCGTCTTAATGTTGCTGGTAATCTAGAGGAGGGAAAGAGAGACTCAAACCATTGATGAACATGGCAATTTCAAGTGTCTTACCTGCTTGGCTAATCTAAGACCTATTTAAACAGAACCCTGAATGTATCCAAAGCATTCTGGACAGAAAAAGCACTTGGAGGGTTCTGAAGCTCCACATCAATTGGCTCACTTAAGGAATAAGAAGCAGTGAGTGTAGCTAAATATGAGCAAGAGAGCAAGTTGTCGGTTGGCCAGCAGGTACTGTGTGGATTTTATTTTAAATGCAGGAAGCTTTTGACAGGCAAATATGTTTCACTTCAGCCAGAACCTACCTGTCAATCTGGGGGAAATTCTATAGACCAGTGAAATTTTGAAAGGGACAGACTTGGGATTAGTACTCAGAACCTAAAATAAACAGACATTTGGAAAGGAAACATGTCAATGTTAGCCTATTTGGGGGTAAGAAAAAAGTTCCTCCTGTCTAGGAGGCTTTCCTGGACCTGAGAGGATGAAAGGAAAATGTGAATCAACCACAGGACAGGCTCATACTTGTAGCTCAGCATCTGTTCCCTACCTTCTGGATTCAACACCCCACATTTCCTCCATGAAATTATTGCTTCCCTGTTTTGGGGAATATAATTTGGCTCTTCCTACTCAGAAGTGTTTTTCACCTCCTACCCCCACATCAAAGTGACTGGCTCAGGGATGGCACAGAACTCAATCAGAGGCAATGAAACCCAAGAAGAGACTGCCAACAGCCTGCTGGCAAAACACACTTCCTGTCTTTCCCTGGGAGCCTTCAAAATGAAGATGTGAAATTTAGAATCACTGCAGCTATTTGTGAACAAAGGGAAGATTCCAGAAGTGTTAGGGGGTGTGGAGAAGCACAGTGTGACTCCTGAGGATAAAGCTAGTCTCACAGAAGGCAGGATGAAAGATAGAGAACTCAAAGTCCTTGTCACTGTACTGAGGCCCAGGATCAAACCTTACCTGCAGCCTGAGAAATCCTGGATATTTTAGTAGCCTTGGCCAGTTCAAATTTCTTCGTTATAAAAAACAGTTTTAGTTGGGTATTCATGTCTTGAAACATAAAAAAGCCCATGTGACAAACCTTGCAGTAGATGCCCAACAGTTCAGAGGGCCTCTGTTCATCCTTGATCCCTTGGAGGAAGTAAACCAACCCCCCCAAAAAAACAAATAAAAGGTCTCTTCTCCCAATTCTCTCTTTCACTGTTTCTAGCCTTCCATCACAATACCACTGTTACTCTCATGGAAAAGCAGAGTAAGCAGAGGAGGAGAGGAAGCCTGTTTTCAGGCTACATCACCACACTGTGGGGAGCAGGGATAAAGCATGAGAGAGGCAGCTTCAAGCCTGACATTTCAGTATAGAGATAACAGGGTAAAAATAAACTCCCAAGTTCTGCACCTGGCACTTGCTTCTCTGCTTCACAGTTCTTATCTCTCTCTGCTTTGGGGACAGAAATATTCTTTCGAGGTCACCACTTGGCCTTCTTCATCTCAGCCCTGGGAAGAGAGGAGGAGGTGTGGGTCATTGTCTCCCATCTGTACACACCTGCCAATTCATCTCTGGGAAGTCAAGTGACACCCCCCTTCCTGCAGCCCCTCTTCTTATTTTTCAAATCACCTTCCATAAGATGCTCCAACCACATGGTGGGTTAGAAAGCCTGCGCTGAGGTCTCCTCCTTCTAGAGGGTATCAGAAAGATGAAATAGCTCACCATGGAAAACAGGCCCAACGAGTGGTACCGCCGGGACGTGGTGTTGGGCATGGTTTTGTTCCTGAGGTTCTTCAGCTCTTCCTGCGCTTCGTGAAGCATCACCATGCACTCTGCTTACTTGTCCTCCAGCTCACGCAGCTACAGAAGACCAGGAAAGATGCAGAGGGTCAGGACCTTATGAGTAGTTGGGTGCATGCCCCCCACAAGAGCCAGAATCAGGCATGCAATCTAACCAGGCCTCCAGTGTGGAACAGCTGCCCTGCTGGCCAAATAGCAAAAACTCTCAAGATTGGTTTTTCTTTAACTTTTACTTAGAGTGAGTCTACAGTCTCAAAAATCTCCTAAAATACTAACAATGAGCAATGCAGATAAAACAACCTTAAATGAACAGAAAAGCAAAACAGCACACTCTGCTTCAAGGCATATCCTTGAACAGGCTCCTCTCAAGCCATACGTTGCATGGTTTACACTGGTGAGCATTTACAGAGGCAAGATTTAGCAGGTGCCAGGCCCTGGGCTGGTGTGGAACATGTTCTCCCTGTGCTCACAACCAGCAACAGGGGCAGCAGGTGCAGAACCGAGGTGAAAGCAATATTAAATTCAATATAAAAACAGTTGTTCCTCAGCAACTTAGCGAGATCCTGTCTCAAAGTGAAAAGTAAAAAGGGCTGGGGATGTGGCTCAGTGGTTAAGCACTTCTGGGTTCAACTCCTAGTACAAACAACAACACCAACAATAAAAACAGTTGCTACCATGGACATGAACAAAGCCTGTCAAGGGAATATGCTCTATCTTCACTGGAACCAAAAGCCCTCAAGAGGTAAGGGAGACACACCCACCTCAGCCGTGAACTGCTGCTGGGCATCCTTGGCAGCTCCCAGGTGTTGGACGAGTTCCTCATTTTCCACTGCACACTAAAACACAGCAAAGACACGTAAGTAGACACCAGATAAGCCCAACTCTTCCCCTCATTACCTGATCCATTAGGACCCCATCCCCTTTCTACAATGAAAAGTGTTATCTCAAATTGGAATAAAATTTTGTCTTATATAATTTTGAAGGTCTTACAGTCCAATTTCCACTCAATACCGCCAATGTAAAGGCTGCTTTCTAGAAGCCAGTCTCTCTCCTTCCTTTCATCTTTCTTCTTTTTCTCTCTCTGCTTCTTTCTTCCCCCTTTTCATTTTTCCAAAATTATTTAGCCTCTCACAGCAAAGGTTTCATATGGGAAACAAAACTGTATTTTGCCATTTCACTTAATCCTCAAGGGGCTACTTCTACTGCACAACATACTTGGTGCACTGAGTCGAAACAAATACTAGGCAGTTGATTAAATTAAAGTTCAGAACTTCACATCAACAGCAACTTTTTATTTTATTTTATTTTCTAAATAATGTCCTCCCATGGGATTTCTCATTGGCCAGAACTACCACAAGGACAGTCATAACTGCATTGTAAATTATCTTAGTTGAGCTCATTAAAAAATAAGAATTAAAATCCATTTAATTACAATAACAAATAATGTCTACAATAGTCCACCCTTTGACTACCCAACATCATATGTATAACTCTTCATGACCACACAGTGAACCCCAATCTTACCCCCAAAGCTCATCAAAGTACTGAATCTACCTCAAAGTGGAGACCTCTGGATGAAGAGCACTGTGCCTCATCAGGTCTCAATTTGGATTCTGGGGAACTGGTAACTTAGACACTTTCAAATACATGCCCTGACCACATCATATAGAAGTGTTGAGACATAATAATACCACCTCCCATTAAGAAAAGAAGAGGAAGGAAAACATAGAGTGGCAGAAGTAGAAGAAAGTAGAATTGGGCAGAAAGAGAAAAAATTCTTATTTTGTAAGTACAGTAACTCTCATTACCCTGGCCTCTGGCCTCTGGCGGAATGTTACTTCTCTAATTAATTAGTATGGCCACATCTAGGAATGTCACACTGAGAGGAGGATGTACTCATGGAAGGCTGCTCCACTCTAGTAACCCAATTCCTGCTGATGTAAATTTGAGTGCTGGGATTGGATTGAGGACTGAACAACCACAGGCTATTGTCAAGCATAATTACTGTGGCCAGTATATTAGCTTTTAATGAATTCCTGCAGCACCTTTTTTGATGAATTCTATTAATCTGTAGATTATTCTCAGGAGGTAAGAGGTTATGAAAAGACCCTTTGCCAACTCAGGGCCACAAGACATTTTATTACTGAATCTACTAAGCTTGTTCTCCAAAGGGGCAACACACACTCTTCTAGAGTAATGGCCCCTTCCCATCTTGGCACAACCACTGTGGTGTTAGCCAGAGTGACAGAAGCCTTACAGCTTTTGCCTTTTTCTGCAAGTCGACGATCTGTGACAGCAGGTGAGTGATCTCCTCTTGCTGGCGGGCAGCATTTTCAGTCTTCTTGGCCAGCTCCTCTGAGATGCTAGCAATCTGCACGTTGGCATCCCCTTTGACAAAGAAATGACAAAGAGTAAGAGAGAAAACTACACACACAGAACAGAGAGAGTAGTTTCCTGGTGGTTCACACATGAAAACCCATCTTTATG